>NW_017263602.1:129547-359051 GCF_001500285.1 Mollisia scopiformis
GTGGACCACCCAGACACGCTGACGAGCATGAATAACTTGGCAGCGACGCTTTGGAACCAAGGCCGGTGGGACGATGCTGAAAAGCTAGAGGTGCAGGTCATAGAGACTCGCAAGACGAAGCTCGGAGTGGACCACCCAGACACGCTGATGAGCATGAATAACTTGGCGTTCACGTGGAAGGGAAGCGGTAAAGGAACTAAAGCTGTAAGGCTTATAGAAGAGTGTGTACGAATTCGGAAACGTGTTTTAAGAATTGGTCATCCACATTACATTTCGTCCTACAAAGCTTTAAAGATATGGAAGGCTAAGCAAGAGGATATTGTTGTATCGTCAGTTCATAGGCAAACTTGATTAATGTTAAAGCGTGCTTTAATATGTGTAACTAAACGACTAATTAGTACTTTCTAAGTAACGTACTGAGAGTGTTTAAGCACTTAAGTAATGCACCTCTGCCGACATCAACAAGTTCCAAGCATAGTGTCACGTGAAACAGAGTTTAGACGAAATGTGCAACGTAAATATAATGGGGCATGCAAGGCCGTTCTCTACTAAAATCGCCGCTCGCTTCGATCCGAGGTACCGATCCGCATATCGATCCTGCATGAATTTGGACGCCACAGCGATTTCCTGCGTATTGGGAGGGACTAGAGCTGAGTCAAGACATTTTTATATAATTCAAGAATAGTATAAACTAGGTGATGCAGCTGTGGTAAAGAAAGTCTGTTACGCTATAAAAGGAGACTCTTTACAAATCAGGCGTGAGGTGGTGACGCGGACATGATTTTTTTAATCGAAGGCATTTAAGGTGTGCGGGAGTGGCTACGGAATATAACTTTCAAAAAATCATAGGAGATTTTGCGGTGTGCTTAGATTTTTATAGTGCTTGAAGTCAATGTACCGGTTAAATTTTCCGGCACGGAGGGTTTTCCGCTACGCAGGGATGGACGTTATGGCCATACTTTTATCATTACATAATTTGTTCAAAGCGCATTCATTGAGATTATCTCAAAGATCTTGCACTGATCGATCCCCATGCATCTGGGGAATGACGACCGTTGCTCCATCCTCCAGCATCAACGCTCATGCTTTCCTGGCTGACATGTCGTGACCCATTTGGATTCGGTGCGAAATTCGGCATCTGGCCCAGTGTATCTCCTGGACTCTGCATACTACCTCCACTTGATGCAAATGGATTTTTACTTCCAGTTGGCATTGACAAAGGGCTGGACACACTTCTTTGCTGTGGCTGGAAGCTCTGTGACCCAGGAACTGATAGATTCTGAACTTGTGCTTGTCCCTGGTCCTGTTGCTGCTGTTGAGGCTGCTGTTGCTGGTGAGGGGCAGGAGCTAATTGAGGATAGTTGTATAAGTCCAAAATGCTCCGCTTATCTGCTTTCCCAGTCTGCTGCGCCATCAGAGGAAGCGTTTGCTGGCGATACTGCTGATATTGAGGTTGTTGTTGGGACTGGAAATCATAGTTTTGCGGTGGTGCTTGCTGTGCTTGAGAGTTCTGAAAGAATGGGTTCATCTGTGGTTGAGTTTGTTGTTGCGCGTTGTTCTGAGCAGCCTGGTTGAAGTATGGATTCATTTGCTGCTGCTGTAGCTGCGCCTGAGCACCATTCTGGTAGAATGGTGAAGAGGAGGGGTACTGCTGCTGAGGCGATTGCTCGATGGGACTCTGGTAGAGGCTCTGAGGAGTTGCCAGCTGCTGGATGTACGGGTTACTCGGCACATTTGTGTTCAGTGTTGGAGGTTGTTGGGATTGCTGCATGAACGGGTTGTAACTGTTGGTCTGCTGTGGCTGCTGTGGTTGTTGGGCAGAATTCTCGTAGATCACAGGAGGATAGTATTGCTGAGGTAATGAGGGGACGGGAGGAGTCATGGATTGTTGATAGAGCTGTTGATGCTGGGCGGGTTGTGGCCCCGGGAAACCACCAGTATGGTGGGGAAAGAGTGGTGGTTGAGATGATGACACAGACATGCTCTGAAAAGCCTGGTTTAAGTTGTATTGTGACTGAGATGGAGCGAGACCAAATGGGTTGGTAGATTGGGTCTGCTGATAGGGATTGTTGCCCATCATCGGGTTCTGCGACCGAGCCAAAGAGCCAGTCGACTGCGAGGACTGAGGTTGCGCTACGGGTGGTGGATTATCAAGCACTTCCCATGGGTTGTTTGATACCTTCGGTGAGCTTGCTTCTCGAGTCCGATTGATTGTTAACCCAGCACCCATGGGCGCCCGTGATTGTGAAGGGGTAGGCGTCTCTCTAGCAGGTACTGGAGCTCCTCCACCCTCCCCAAGACGGACCAGAGTCTCAATAGACTTTTCAAGGTTGCCACTAAGTCCTTTCAAGACTGCCATATTCCTGCGCTCATCCGTGAAACCCATATCTCGTAGCTTAGCCATCTTTGCTTCCAGATCATCTTTCCCATCAGACGCCACCGATGTACCAAAGATTCGAGATGGCTTACTCCTTGGTGGAGATGGTGATTGCTGTCGTGAGATCTCTGCTTCTCTTTTAGACTTCGAAGACATGGGAAAGATGGAGGATGCTGATCTGAAGCCAAATCTACTCCCAGGTTTCGGCGGCAACGGCGGAGGCTGGTCATCTGAATTCGTGCTCCCTGTATTATTTCGTGCTTGTGCCGTCACAGCCCTCTCTTGATATTTCTGCCTTATAAACCGCTCCATAGCTGAGTCTGCTTCGTCGGCATCGATGGGAATCGGTGGCCTGGCATTTTGAGGATTATATATTCGATTCGAAGCAATGTTTCCAACGCGCTTCATATTCTGCTGGACATCAGACCAATTTGGAGTGACGGAAAACCTGGAACATATACCTCGACTTGTTCATTCGACCAAGAGTCCATGCTCAACGATTTGACCTTTGTAATGTGTGTCCCAAGCTTTCTGTGGAGAGCGGCGCACCGCATGCAGAGGAAGATACCCAACTACCTGCAGTCAGTACATTTGTACGGTCGAGGACTTCTAGATCTTAGATTTCTGGTGACTTACGCTCCAGCTAGCCCATCCTATTGATCCATAGTCAGCGATTGTGCAATGTTGCTTCACGGTGTGCCATGTCTCACCTGGATTCCGAGCTTGACAATCCGCGCATGTGTTGTTTCCTGGCACCGACTTGATGAGATCCTGAAGGGTGCGCTCATTGCGCGCCTGCTGCCGTTTACTCAAAGCGCCTGACATAATGTGAAATTGTGATAAATCAGAATGCTGCGATTGCTGAAGCTTCCGGTGCCCAAACGAAATGGAGATGGAAAGTGAAACTCCCAGCGGCCGCGAAGATAGAGTTACAAGATTATACAATGCATGTATGCAGGAGAATGTACAAGCTCGTGATGATCGTTGCAGTCGTAAATCGTAAATGCACACGCCGAACAATGCAATGCAATGCGCTGGAACTGTGTGAGAAGGGAGAAAAGGAGGAGAGAAAGAATCGATAGTTCTGGGCATGTCGGGCAAACCAGCCAAAACAGTCTCGAGTCGCTTGCACTTGCAGGCTTGTAGCAGCGCTAGGATGTCTTGGGCTTGGTGATGTGGTCAAAGATCTCGCCCCTCGAGTTGCACAGACTCATAGGAATAAATCCACCTCATCTCACATCCTGAAGTTGATGTCTACATCTACATGTTTATCTTGTTAGCATTGAGTGTTAGAGACGAGGCTCAAGATAATTTGTCACCGTTCTCTCAAAGTCCCAGAGCTTTCCGAGCTTTTCAAGCTTCCCCTCACTAATTTATTTAAGTCTTAAGATATTCATTATCCACCCCGCGTCACAGGGGAAGCGCCTCTTAAACATTTTCTAGAATGACGATACGACCCCTAACCACAGAGAAAGTTCCATCAAAATGCAAAACACCCTCTTCCATTCTCAATGTTGTTCCGAGTGCTTATCTCATTCGGTGTCATGCTTATCTCAGTCCCTGTCTTTTGTACGACGACAAAATTTTCCTCTACTTCCGAGAGGGTTACTCAGTGATCTTCCGTTTGTATACAGCTCATCACAGCTGAATCTCATCACCGCTCTGCGATAAAAGATCTGCGCCTCAGCTTCCTTGGTGTTCGCTTTGATACACTGCTATACGGCAGAATTATCATTCACCATGGCCTCGGTCATCACACCTAGTTTCCACGCTTCCGACAATTCCGAAAAGGCATCCATTCAATTACTCATCAAAGCTTTGGAACTTGAACCACATATTGAGGGAGGCTTTTTCAAGGAAACGGATCGAGCTCCAGATACGGTTCCCTCACCCTGGGAATCCTCAACATCGTCGACTTCGGAGCTGGCTCCACAACGACCAGGCTTCGCCCCAGGCTTACGAAACTCATCGACCACGATATATTATCTCCTTACCGAGAATGGTCCCCAGGGTGGCTTTCATCGCAACAAGGGCCGTACAGTCCACACGCTTCATCGTGGACGCGGCCGCTATGTCATTATTCATGCTGATGACGACGGACCAGAAAAGAGGATCGAGACTTTTGTTGTAGGACAAAATGTTGAGAAGGGCGAAAAGCTTCAATGGATTGTAGACGGTGGCAAATACAAGGCCTCGTATCTACTTCCCGATCAGGAAAATGGCACAGAGAGTCAAGGACTTCTAATCAGCGAAGTTGTCGTTCCTGGATTCGAGTATTGCGATCACGACTTCTTGGCTGCAGAAAAGTTGACAGAGCTTGTGGGTAGCAAGAAAGCAGAGGAATTGAGTTGGTTATCGAGTCCATTGGCGAAGGGAAATTAAAGTGTGGTTTTATTTGGATGAAAGTGTCTCCCAAAATACATCAACTGTTGGGAGGTTTTATGGTAACGCTATGTATACCTGAATACAAAAGTACTTGAATTTCATTGGACGAGTGTCCCAACCACCAAGACATTCCAGAACAGTTTTGACTTTTAAATGCTCTAATTCTTTGGGGACATCAAATTGTGGTGGAGAGTGCGTGAAAAAGCTAGTATTCCGTTCGCTGTTGAATGTCAAATCTCAGAGTGAGTATATAGACAGATGGCATGCTGTTTTTTCAACGGGGCCAAATCGAGCTGTTATGTTAGTGAAATGCACTCATTTTCCATTTGGAGGACTTTGGAGCATCGTGTTGGCGAAGTTGGAAGAAGAGTCGATTTGAGCAGGTTATGATTTCGGCTACGCTCTCAGGAGGAAAGTTCGCTACCTAATCATCCCATAACTCCCAGTTTCAATCAGCATGCCTTCAAGTCATTTGCATCGCTCCAGATCGATTGTCTTTCTTTCGGGATATTGAAGACGTGTTGGTGATTCAGATCCTATTTTTGAATATCATTTTGTCAAATGTAATGATATCACAGTCAGAGAGAAGATTGTCCCAGAAATCGTGGGAGATTCAAACAATATACGTTTTCTGGCGGTCGCAAGTTTCAAGCTTCTGGGGGAAGAGAATGGAAGCTACGAGACGTCACGGTACACTCAGTCTTACAAGTTAAGTTAGGATAAATCACATCAACACTCTGAAGAATTGCTCAATGACGGATAGAAAAGTTTTCAGCTCGCTAACCTATACACAAGCTTTCCTTCCAAACCACAACACCTCTAAACACACCTGTACCAGCTACCAAATGCAACAAATAAAATTTTCCCAAGGTCCGACTTCGACAGAAGGTGAAAGTCTTATATAGATACCGGTGGCGTGGTTTTAACAGTCACGGCGAAAGAGCCATTAGGAGCATCATCGCTGCCATCGTTCCAATACAGAGCAAAGATACCGTCCGTTGTGGTTGCATTTCCCCAGAACATCATGTCATAGTTCGAGGACGACTCTACGTATGCAACGTTGGTGCCAAAGAAAGAGAATCCAGTGGTTACAGCTCCGGTGGGCAAAGAGGAGCTGTTGCTGGAGGCAAATCCGACTTGAGTGAAGGAACCATCGGTAGGGACAATGTACATGTCGAGGGTCTCATTGAAAGACACATTGGGATTTGTTGTCGTGTTTGGCTGAATGGTCCACGCAGTGGTGGTGTCATCAGGGTCGAGTGTGAATGAGATGTTGGTGGAAACACCTGCGTCAAGAGTGTTTGCGGACATGCCAAAGTAAGCAAGTCTGAGAATGTTAACACATCTTCTAACCGAGTTTACAGAGCGAATCTTACCCATCAGCATAGAAAATAGGACCTCCATTTGAGGTACTTCCATAACAATAAAGGACGACATCACTCTCACTACTGCGCCTGTGAGGAAGCGAAGCCGCAGTGGACAAGGCGCCGAAAGCCAAAATCGCGAAAGTCTTGAAAAACATGTTGGAAAGAGTGTTGATGTTAGTGAACTAGGAAGAAATGTTGAAGGCAAGACGATGAGAGAGAAACTCCTGCTTGATTAGGATGACTTGCGCTGGTAGGGGCGATCGCTCATTATGTATTTGGAGACCTTAGCTTGCGATGGGCCTTCAGAAGAATTTTCAAAAAGGGAGCTTTAAGGTTTGTTCGGTCCACTTTTACTGGCATTACGCATGCTCTTCCGGCGCGAACTCAATATGCTGACGTCTCCAGTACTGAGGCTTAGCTCAACGGGCATACAAAGTGACGACAACCCTGCAATTCACACCGTGGTAAGTCACCTGAGTGAGACTACGCTGTCGCAGGAGCTAAGTCTTAGTATTGGATGAGAGAGTCTCCCTCAGTGTGAAAGACCCACTCGAGGTCTACTCTCCCAGCAGCTCAACGCTTTGTGTGCAATACTACTAGCTAGCACCCGCAATGGCGCATTGTCACTTAGGTGAGCTAATACAATACCGGTGGCTGCGGAGCCCTATGGATGACTTTTGAGAATTCGAAACATCGACCATGGGGTGTTCCTTGGTGAGCAATCATATCGTCAGAGTTCTATATCTGCAGTATATCCCCTGGCTCGGTACTTTCTGAAAGACCTGATTGGCCTTTAACTCCTAGGACATTCGCAGCGCCATACGAATGAGCTTGGGGGCCAACTTACAGTTTGCACGGCGCGTGTCAATCTATGGGTCTTTTTGCACGTGGTCTGGTTTCATCGACCCCTTTTGGGAGGAAATCGACCAAAATAGTACCAAGATGTTCATGCAATCGGCAATCTACCCGAAAGCAGCCACGACTGGGGTCAGTGTCCACCGGAAAAACTCCAAACCACGCATACCCGAGGCGTGTATCCCAGATCAGATGAACAGTTCCCAGGCATAATACCGGCCACGCAAATCATTAGGTGTTGTTGTTTCGAACACGATCACTGGTTCGATGTTTCGTTATCACAGCTGAATAATTCGTCGCTTTACGAATCTCATCAACCAATTTGAGCTTCTCCGCTATCACGGACCTCAACCAAGGGCGGTCCTGGCCCGTTTACTGACCAAAGGGGACGAGGCTCAGCCTCCATGGTGCGTGCCAAAGGAGAATAACTCTATTCAAATGTTTATTGTGCCCGCGGCATTGCGACAGTGAGGCTAACCCAAGAACACGCGTTGACTCGCGAGTACATCCAAATTTGGAAGCAAGTGCAAGTCCAATGCCTCCTTCTGATGGCAAAACACCGGGTACAGAAGCCTTGATGCTGTCTGTAAACCCCGAGCTGTATATAACATGACGAACTTGTCCACCCCAAGAAAGTCTTGTTTTTCATCATCATCATCATCATCATCCTCAACATCCATCGATCCCTCTCATTTATTCTGTTGCAGATTCTTCATTGCTTTGCAAGTCTCTTACATCTATTCTTTCACTATCCACTGCTTTTCAGCATGCGTCTTCTGCCTGCCTTCTTGGCCTCCAGCCTTGGCTTGATCCTTTCTGGCGCTTCTGCCGCACCTCATGTACAGCAGCTTGACAAGAGATGCACCTATTCGGCTTCTGATCGATCATGCTGGGGTGACTACGATCTTTCTACAGACTATTACAATGAAGCTCCTGACACCGGGGTAACGAGAGAGGTTTGTAAATCGGAATGTCACTGTGAACTTGGGACTTACAAATACTTAGTACTGGCTCGATATAGTCAACACAACGGCTTCCCTTGATGGTGTTGAAAGAATGGTCTTAGTTGTCAATGGCACTTTCCCAGGTCCAACTCTCTTCGCTGATTGGGGAGACACTGTTGGTCAGTGACTCGCTCCTTTTCCTGACAATAGGATCTATTACTGACTATCTTTAGTTGTCCACGTAACAAATTCGATGGAAAACAATGGAAGCAGCATCCATTTCCACGGTAAGTCATCAGCCAGGCCCATCTTCCAGTACCGGGACAATGACTGACTCGTAGACTCTCAGGTATTCGCCAGAACTACACTAATCCGAACGACGGAGTTTCCTCTATCACTCAATGTCCGACTGCACCTGGAGAAGTAAGCCACTGTCAAACAACAAGTCAGCCAAGCTAGTACTTATCATTCTTAGTCAACAACCTACACATGGAGAGCCACCCAATACGGGACAACCTGGTACCATTCTCACTTTGCTCTTCAAGCCTGGAATGGTATTCTAGGTGGAATCATTATCAATGGGCCATCAACAGCCAACTACGATAACGATATGGGCGTGATGTTTCTCAATGACTGGAGTGAGTACACACTTTGGGCAGCTTTCAAGTACTCAAACTAATCCGGACAATAGCTCATCAAACCGTTGATCAAGTTTATATTACTGCTGAAACTTCGGGACCACCAACCTTAGATAACGGCCTTATCAATGGTACTAATGTTTACGGAGATCTCGGTTCTCGCTTCAACATGACTTTCACAGCTGGTGAATCATATAGAATCCGTCTTATTAATGGGGCCGTTGACACTCACTGGAAGTTCATGATTGATTCGCACAATTTGACGGTCATGGCTATGGACCTTGTCCCTATTGAGCCTTACGAGACCAATGTCCTCAGCATTGGAATGGGTCAACGATACGACATTGTCGTGAACGCTTCTCAGACATCTGGCAACTTCTGGATTCGTGCCATCCCACAAACGTCCTGCAGTGACAACGACAATGCCGACAACATCAAAGGTATACTTAAGGTATGTGACTTCTTCGAGCTTGATTGTCTGTCTAGGTTGTCTCACAAGTTTCACTCGCTGCATGACCCCAATGTGGCCAGACATTGCAACAACTCTCGAATAATGTTCAAAAGAAGTACACTGACGAAGATTGAAGTATGACTCCACGGATACCACAGAGCCCACCTCGTCCGCATACTCCTATATCGACAGCTGCGATGATGAAGATATGTCCGACCTCGTCCCGTACCTTGCCCTCGATGCCAGTGCCGATACCGAGGAGGATGATTTTGCTGTCACAGTCGGAAAAGTCAACAACTTGTTCAAATGGTACATGGCAGCCACTACTTTCGTCGCCGAATGGGATGACCCAACTCTTCTCCAAATCTACAACAACGATACCAACTTCACCACCTCCTCTCATGTCATCGAGGTCGATACCGCTGATGAATGGGTCTACTTTGTCATCGAGACTACCCAGACTGTGCCTCATCCCATCCATCTACACGGGCATGATTTCTATGTTTTGTATGAACACCTTTCTACTCTCTAATTCAAAAGAGAGCTTTGCTGACTCCGAGATTCTGATTGCAGGGGCCAAGGAACTGGAACTTACGATGCTGACACTACCACACTCACTACCACCAACCCACCCAGAAGAGACGTTGCCATGCTGCCTAGCTCAGGATACCTCGTCATCGCATTCCTGACTGACAATCCAGGCGCTTGGTTGTTGCATTGCCACATCGGATGGCACACATCTGAAGGTTTCGCTCTTCAGATTGTTGAGCGATACAGCGAAATTGCTGCTCTCATCGACTACGATACCATGAACTCGACTTGTGCCGCCTGGGATACTTATGTTGCTGCTGACGATATCGTTGAAGACGATTCTGGAGTTTAGGTGTCTGCTTTTTGGATGAATGTGAGGGATTGCAGATGATTGAGAAATTGCTGTTGCTCTTTGCACTATACCACTGCGTTTTCTTCTATTGTTTTTTTTGTTTTGCAATGGTATGGAGTCATTCTTTTGGTTGGGAGATTAGATATGAGGGTTTGAGGAGCATTGGGGACTTGGAAAGCGTTGGTGCATTCTTTCATGGGGCGGAGTTGAGCATTGTAGATGGGATGGGTGTACATTTCATACATTTCGTACACGATATACTAAAAGTTCTCACTCTATACTTCGATCTCTAGCTCTCATTTTAGGGTACGGTTTCCTGAAGTAGGGGCGAGTTGTTCATTTGCTCCCGCTGTTTCCTCTCGGCTCAATGTCCTAAAGTTCTGGGCTGGAACTTTTGAAAGTCAAAAAGTGGCTCGATACTTCTTTACGTTACAACAGACCCTTAGGCTCCCGTGAGCTTGATCCACTTGCTTTGAAATCAATGAAATTTACCTTTGTTGAAACGTTGATCTCTCAATGTCGGGCTGATAGTCATGCCGTTTCTTTTAGACGTCAGTAAACTGACCAATCAGATCGCGTCTTAGAATCCGACTCGGTTCGGATCCGAAAGGGGCATCTGGTATATAAATCAGGACAATTTTCAAAATTAATTTCTTGCATTCACACATCATTTCTCCATTCAATTCAAGATGGCGCCAACGAAGACAGCCCACAAGAAAGTCCTTGTCACTGGTGCGAATGGCTACATTGGCAATGCCGTAGCTCGCGCCTTCTCCCGAGCCGGATGGACTACATATGGACTTGTTCGAAAAGAGTCTTCCCTTCCAGATCTCGCTTCAGATGAAATCATTCCTTTGTTCGGTTCCCCATCCGATACTTCCTTCGTCTCTAATCTCCAGGAGAAAGGCATCGTGTTCGATGTCATTGTCTCAACTACCGAACAGATCATGAACTACTTCCCTCACTACAACGAAATCGTCTCTCTTCTCCGGATTCTTGCTAAACAAAGTAAAGACAAAGGAATTCGACCTCTCGTTATTTTCACAAGCGGCTGCAAGGACTACGGCACGTCGACCTTCCTGTCGACATCCAAGGACAAAGCTCCCCACACAGAAGAATCACCACTTAATCCTCCAACATTGCTGATGGATCGTGCAAATGGAGCAATCACGATCTTCGAGCACGAAGATCTCTTTGATGCTATTGTCACCAGACCAACGAATGTGTATGGTTTGTCATCCAGTTTCTATGGGTTAATCTTCAAGTTTGCAGAACAGGCGAAGAAAAAGGGTGTTTGGCAGATTGATGAACATCCTGATACGATTTTGCATGCGATGCATGTTGATGATTGTGGAGAGGCTTATGTTGCGCTCGCGGAGGCTGAGAGGAGTGTTGTGAAAGGGCAGTGTTATAACATGTCTGCTAGCGAGTGGGAAACGCTTAGAGATGTCGCATCTGCTGTTGCAAAGGAGTATGGGGTAGAAGATGGTGTAAGATTCGTTGAAGGACAGGAAGGAAGACTACCTGTTGAGCAGGATTGGAATAGGATGCTGCTTGGGTGGACTCAGTGGATTGGGAGTGAGAAGTTGAGGAAGGATACTGGATGGTACGACAAAAGGCAACTGTTTTCAGAGGGGATTCATGCGTATAGGTTGGCATACGAGGTTTCCATTCAGAGAGGTGGCGGTGTCTTGCAGAAGATCGAGAATAGGAAGGCTGCAATGGAGCATAACTAGTAGATCGTAAACGATGTTGAGCTTCGAGATCAAAGAGAATTTTATGAATTGCCGTAAGAATTCGGAACATGAGATAATATTGTTCTAGAATTTGTAGGACAAAATAAGTGGGTTGGGTGCTAAGAGTGAGCTGAGATTTGAGAGACAAAATTGTGTAAGAAGAGCATAGATACATTCCTATCTCGAGTAATTTGCTTTACCCACTTATGTTGTCCCATAAGATGTGGAACATGCTATACAACCATGAGAATGACGGTCATTCAACTAACATTGTCAAATTTTCAACTCCAGGAACATCAACAAACTATACGGAAAATTCGACCTAGTCATTAACATTTCCCTCAAAAAACCTCATTCAACAATTAGCCGACTCAGTCGGACAAATTTGCTTTCTCGTTCGGTTCCTGCCATCGGCAACCGAAATCGCGGGGCAAAATGCGGGGAATATAAACTTAACGTCCCAGCGTCCACTCCACAACATTACTCTACTGCATGTCCACAGGGCCAAACATTTTGCCTGAATTGTATCCAAGATCGTTGGGAGTTGATCCAGAATTTGAGAAGCGCCGGAAATGTAGCTAGTGCTGCAAAATGACCACATGAGAGAAGGAACGAGATTTCCTTCCGGTTTTCGCCCGACATCCGGAGAACTTTGACAGTGGACAATGAATGGTATGTATGTACATGAAAGCCATTATTTGGATTCTTCATTCTTCGATCTTTCAAACATTTATTCTCTTCAAGTTCTGTTTCGAAGATGCGTTTTTCAAGTCTCTTCGTGAATGCCGCGTTCCTTGAAGTTGGCTTGGCTGCAAGCACGACTGTAAGAAAAGTCGATACAAGTCCGACGGGATATGTTGTCGACTTTGTCTTCACTCCAAATGCCACCACTCATCCAAAGTCCGTCCTGCTTGGCTTCCCCTTGTACTCAGATTCTCTGCATGCTTCGCCATCCATCACTGACGGCTATTCTCCGTGGGACTGGAAGCCGGAATACTTCTCACTGGCCCTCTTCACAAACACAGGCAGTCCGGCTACACTTGCTGGCCTTGACATGACCTATAATCCATCATCTGGCGATTGGGAGCTTAGTGTTCCATTTCCTTCTGGGACGTTTAACTATAATTTCTATCCCGATTGCAACAGTACCGATTACTTGAACTGTGCGGCATTGACCGATTCTTCGAATCCACCACTCGAGCCATACCCAGGCGATCAACTCGTTAGTACCATTCAAGTACCGTTCGATGGGAAGTATCAGGTCAGAGATTATGACTGGCAACTTCCACTTCCCAACGAGAGCCGTAGAGGCAATTTCTCGTTCCAGCAATACCCATCTCCTGGCTCGACATATCCTTCCAAAGGTATATTCTCAATTCCCCAATCTCCAGCACGTACTCATAAAATCAGATATCCACGACGTGGGAATCTATCTCCCAAATGAATACGGCACCATTCCTGGCAAGAAATATCCAGTGCTCTACCTCTCTCATGGAGGTGGAGGAACAGATGCGGATTGGTTCAACCAAGGCCGAGCACAAAACATTCTTGATCGACTCATCGACTGCGGAGAAGTAGACCCCATGATCGTAGTAACGCCCAACTTCTACAATCTTGGTTTCACCATGCAGCAAGACGCCACCAATGGGACCATCGAAGGCTTCGATGTCGGCAAGTCTCCTCTCTTCCTCAGCCCCGCAAGACAGAGACTGACAAAGAGGCACCAGTGGGACTCAACGGCTTCTTCAACGCAATCCGCGAGAACTACCTCACGAACCTCATCCCATGGGTAGAATCCACCTACGCCGTCAACAGTACCCCCTCCTCCCGCGCTTTCGCAGGCCTCTCCCTGGGCGGCGGCCTCACGCTAAGCATGCTCTTCAACGCCACCAGCACCTTCTCCTCCTACTGCATCATGTCTAACACGCCCTCACCTGAGCCCGACGATCCCATCTGGAACCAGACATCGCTGCGCTCCGTCGGGATCTTTGCCGGAGCGGGCTTCTACGACGCTGCGTTTGAGAACTCGCGGAATTTCCAGACGAGGGCGAGTGCGGTGGATCTGGCGTATTTGAGTCATTATCCGATGTATAGCGCGCATCAGTGGGCGACGTGGCAGGAAATCTTGTATGTTTATTTGAGGAGGGTGATTTGGAGGGACGTGCCGTATGGGGTTGATACATGAGGAGAAGGGTTGGTGAATGTGTTGATTTGTAAAGAATCACTTGGATTAAAAGTGACGAGAGAACGAGAAAGAATTTGCATATACAAGTAAGCACAAGAGCCTCACAGCCAAAATCGATTCAAAATTGGCTCTAACAAAAACACGGCCGCCCCTTCCCAAGTAAACAAACCACCTCTCTAGCCGAAACCTAACCCTCCCACCCAAAAAGTGAATCACAGCCAATTACCCCTAACCTTTCAACCCTCCCTTATAGATCTAAATAAGCATTTCCTCCCCAGCAAGCCCGGTTAGGCCCTCTTGTGGCCAAACGACTGACCGGGTTTGTCGCTGACTCGCCAGCGTGCCTCCTAATGAAGAAGAATAACCTCGACAGTTAGATACGCCATTCCCTCCGCCACCGCGAACAAGCTATGCGCTTGGGCGCCCGGGCACACAGTTACTACGGTACTGTGTGCCCGGGCGTTTTGTTTTATTTTTATTTTTTGGTAGATGGGTTTGGGGATTTTTTTTGGTCGTGAGGTTAAGCGAGGGGGTAAGCGAGGTTGAGGAGGACAGCAGGAAGAGGAAAGTTGCACAATGGTCGATTTTCGCGCGAATCGCGCAATTTGCGCATATCGCGCGATTAGCGGGTTTCGCGCTTTGAGTGTTTGAAGCGCATGTGTTGGCTTTGCTGGATTCTCTGATGCGTATCAAGTTCTCTTTTGACTATGTTGTCCGGTTCGATCCTTATCATTCATTCTCGCATCTGTTGGTCTCTTGAATCTTAAAACATCATTTCAATTAGAAGGCTTTCTTTCTTCTCGTCTTCTTCATACGTTACCGTATATACCTATATTCTAAATATCCCACTTACACAGCCTTCCACCCCTTGAACGCCGGGTATATATATGCCCCTCTAACCCCCAGCCAACAAATAAAACCAAGCTCCCAAAATCTACCCATCTCATAATAATCAAACAATATTAATCGCCCCAGCATCAGGAACATCAACCTCGCCCTCCACCCCCAACAACACCGCATCCTCACTCTCCTCACCACTCTCTCCCTCCCCTCTATCCTTCTCCCAGCCCCTGCGTCCCATAACGCATCCCGCAGCCCAAACTCCCACTGCGCCCAGCAAACAAATAACACCGACTCCGAAAAACGGTAATCCGACCCAGGGGCCTTTCATCTTTAAGCCTACCATATATAGCTTTGCTAAACTTGGGCCGGAAACTAACGCGCCGACGGTTTCTACAACAGCAACTTGTGCGTACAATTGCGCGATATGCTGCTGATGAACCAATGTCGTGATTAAGCTCCTTATTAGGGCGATATAGCCCGTGCCAAGGGTAAAGATACTCATTCCGATGATGGTCAACGGGAGAGTTGGACTAGCGGCAATAATAAGGATGCCGAAGGTAAGGAACAGGATTGAGAGGCGGGCGAGGAAGAGATCTTTCCGCGGGGAAGTGAAGGAGAATCGTTTCGTAAGGACGTAGGATAGCAAAGGCAGGATGGCGAGCAGGAGGAGGATATTGACGCCTGCGCGGAGGGAGAGGAGGAGGGAAGAGAGGCGGAGGGGAATGTGGAAGCGTGTGCTTACGTAGCGGAGGGAGAGGTCGACTGATTGGCGGGTGAAGGGTTGGACGGTGAATGTACATAGGAGGATGATGATTGGAGTTGAGGATAGGATTTGGAGGGAGGAACTTAGTGATCTTAGACTTGTGGCGAATTCGGTTTTGATAGCGGTCATTATTGATGTTTTCTTGCTATCAGGGGAGTCGGATTGGAGGTCGGGATTTGATGGTGAAGGGGTTAGGTGTGATGGATTGGAGGCTCTGGGTCGCATGTGAAGTGTCTCCGGAATTAGGAAGATGAGGAGGGTTCCGAAGGTTAGGATGGACACTCCTATGATCATCGATATCCAGTTTGAGGACTTCATAAGCCATGCTGATACGGAAGGAGCAATAACCTCAGCTACCATGCCAGCACTGGCTCCTAGCAGGAAGACATTCGCTCTGTTTCATTGTCAGTCTTTAATATCGATATTGAATACGCTCGGGAAAGTACCTGTTCGCTTCGGGAGTTATATCACATGCAATGGCATAGAATACCATAGCAGCGACCGTTTCTCCACCCCCGATCAGAATGAAGATTGGTCCGAGCCAGACTAGACGAAGTGGAAGGGTTTTCCAGAACCACATGACGCACATTTGCCATATAGCACTCAGGATAATACCTGTCAAACCTAGTATAAATACCGGCTTTCGTCCAATTCTATAAAGTATCAGCATGACTCTTCTTAAAATCCATATCCAACATTCGCTACTTTTATAGCTAAGCCAGGAAAAATACGGATCTAGACAAATGCACAACAGATAATAGGACATCAAAAGCACCACATACCTATCAGCCAACAACCCATACGGAATCGTCGTCACCAAACCTAATTTCATCAGCACTTCCCCTCCATTGCTTCCAAACAAAACTCACTAGGAATAGCCCCAATAACATGCAACCCCGCAGCCACAATACTCAACTCATTCTGCACCTCCTCCCCCTTACACAAACTCTCATCAATCTCCCCCTCAATCCCCAACACCTTATGGCAAACAATATCCTCCATAATCCTAATCCCCGGCACGGCCATAAGATAGCCCCCAAACGCCAATATAAAGAGAATCAAGAACAGGATACCGGTGATGGCGCGCGGGGAGTGTGCTCGGTGGATCTGCGGAATGTAGGAGGTCTTTCGGACATGAGACGGTCGAGAAGGGCGCGGGAACGATGTCAGCGTAGGACTTTCCGGCGGAGAGGAAAGAAGAGGCGCTTCTTCGTCCGAGGACTCGTAGGCGGAATCGAGGGGCGCTGTCATGGTGAAGCAATCGTGTTGTTGCGGTGCTTACTTGGAGTTTCGAGTCTAGAGTGGGAGGACTGCGACCTGCGCAGAAGAAGTATTCCCTTCTCAATTGGAAACTGGAGAGTATATATATACGAACCAATGCCTTGAAATGGTAATGAACGAACGAACGAATGAAGGAAAGAAGGCCCAGAGCGAAATGTAAGAAAAGTAGTCGATAGCATCGCAGCCCCAAAGAAAGCGGCAAAGCAATCTGACGCTCCCGGGCTGTATTTTGGCCGTGCGGACCCTTGTACCGCACAGCCGCGTACTGGAACCAGGATTCTGGATTCCCATAAGAGTTGCCTACCTTCTTATTTGCAAGCAGATTGGCATTGAATGTGTTGTGGTTGGTGGAAGGGAGGTTCTTGATGCTCAGTGCCTGACGTGGCCTTGCGATAAGATGGTGATCGCTGGTACTCCGAGTAAGGCAGCAGTTTAAGGGACTAACTCCGAACACCGCTGCATGCATGATAGCATGCAGATTTCCTGTTAGGGTACTCTGCATGCTGATGTAAGTCGTGGAAGTAGAAGCGTGACTTTCATTATATAATTCGTATATTCTTCCAATCAGCTACCCACTTTCCTTCTTCTACTTTATTATTGAATTAGCTGAAGTACACTGGAAACACTCGTTAAGAGTCAGATTATTTCCCAACCAAAAGTCAGACAATCACAGTGCCACGATGTCTGGAATAGCCGGAGTGTCCGTCAAAGATCGACAAGAAGATTCGAGAGCAATGAAGCTAAGTTTGGAAAATGGGATATGTGGTAACAAATGAAGTCAATTAAGTCTAATTCCAATACTCCACCATTAAAACCCGCAGATGTCCTCCCAATTACGATTGAACTCTATTTACAACTCCCTCAGCAGCTCCCAGGTTTTCATGGTCATTTAGCAATTTCCAGTACCCCATCCACCACAGTTGCCTCCTCGGTAAGAACCACTTGGGCATCCGCCAACAGCACAGATAGGTCCATAAGCAGCTGAGTAGGTTGCGTTTGTGTAGGCGTATGCCTGACTGACAGACCAGTAATCACTGCCTCTGTATTGTCCGTAGTTGGTCGCATAGTTCTGTGCCCACTCCTCACTGTACATAGCGCAGTAGATTCCTTTAGGATCGTTCTCATCGCTCAAGACGTAGACGACGACCTGGTTGCAGACATTGGGCTTGCCGGTGGAAGGTGGGTGGCGGCTGTTGTAGGCGGTTTGAGCAGTGCAGGCAAGTGTGCAGGCTTGAACTCCTGCGGGGTATGTTTGAACTTGACCGAAGGAGAAGAACTTGTAACCCATGTAGGTGTTGGTGTTGGTCACTGGGTCATTGGGAGCGTTGATAGCACCGCCAAGCTCAACTGGACCAGTGAAGCCGGTTTGAGCGGGAGGAGGGGCGTTCTTGTTGTAGCCGTTGGAACCTTTTGTCTGTTAATGATTGCTGACTGAAGAGAAGTGAACGCGACTTACCAGCGATGACAACTTGGAAGCTATCACGGTTTTGACCAGTGTTGACGGCGGTGTCAGCAGTGATCTGGACACCCCATCGAGAACACTTGATGTTGGTGAGAGATGGGGGGTTGGGGCAACTTGTTGCATTTGGATCCTCAGTTGGATCACGCTCGTAGTAGATGTTGAAAGCTTGGCATCCATCAAGTTGATCGCAGTATGAGGCACAAGCGACAGTGTCATAAGAGCTCAAGGTGGTGTAGCCGAGCCACGAGACAGTCTGGCTGGATCCCTGAAGGTTGACAAAAGATTGAGTGTAGCCTTGAGGAGTTGCGGCATTGGTTGCGGTGGTTTGAAATGGTTGGTATGCCAAGAAAGATGCGGGAGTGTCGTCAGGGCTTCTTTATGTTAGACATGTCATTATTGGGAGAGCAGTGTACTCACGTATTGACTGTTGGTCCAGTTCCCTTGGGTTGAACAGCACAGTTGCCATCACGCTTGCCCAAGAAGTCTAAAAAATCCCGCTTGTCATTGGTTTCAGTTGAATTGGTAGAAGCAACTTCGGTGACGGAAGCATCCGCAACGGTTGCAACAGCAGCAGTTGGTTGGATTGATACAGTGGCACTGGCACCCAAGACTGGTGGCGTGACGATGGTTGGGTCAGGTGCTGCATCGACTTGGTCGAATTCGATGTCTTGAGGATGAGGAGCTGCAAGAGCGAGGCCTGCAAAAGCAGAGATGATGTATGTGGAACGCATTTTGATTGTTCTGAGATGTGAAGCTTCAGAGAGTGACAATGAAAGACTGTGTGGTGCGGTGAGGAGTAGAAACACATGGAAGGAAGAGAGTTTTTATAGCAAATAGCACCCCAATTGTTCCATGTGCCAATATGGACTTGTCAAGTTTGATTCTTCAGCCATGATCGGGCTCAATGGGCCACAATGGCACTACCCGACGCCGCATTGCACGAAAATAGAGCAAGTCTACACGCAAAGTGAACAAGGCTTAGGCATCTGGAATTCGCGATCAGACGATCGAGAACAGCTGCATCCCAGGGTGATTTCCCAGTCGGGTTAAAGAGGAGACTTGTGGCTGTCAAGACGAGAAGCGCGCAGTGTCGACCAGAGCTGTGTTTCCCCATGATCCACTTGGAAGCAGGATTAGCATTGGCATCGTCTTGTTGCTTGGAGCCTTGACAGAAGGATATTAAGGATGAAGCTGGCGAGATGCGGCGCGAGAGAAGAATTAACTAGGGGATGCGCCCAAACGGGGAATAGAAAATAAGCTTGATCCAAGTATGGTTAAGGCGGAGGGGCATTCACCTTAAACCATGTTGGGGAGATCGTGCCAAGACGCGGACTACCAGAAGCGAGGCCCGACTCTGTGCGCTCGAATCTCGATTTCCGAATTGCTTCCCTTCTTGACATTTTCTTGGGCCGGCTTGCAAGGGACAACGAAACGCACTCACTCGACGACACGTTCTGGAATCCTAAACATGATCACCCAGCTTGGTCCTCCTTGCTATACTGTCTTATTGATTGCCTTGAAAGGTCTTGTCACGCACCACGAGCCCCGGCAAGACTATCCGTAAGTGGACGCCACAAATATTCATCTGCTCCAGCTCGGAATACGACGAAAGCCACAGAGGAGATCGACCCATTCCAGCGAGAATCCTTTTCTTGTGCGACTACGCGGCCCTCATCAAACTTGCATACACGTGGGTTGGCCGGGCTGCTGGATACCTTCAAATGATCACGACTCGATGACCCGTCCACAATGTACTTTTTGTTGACATAACAAGCTACTTCCTACTGGAGCACTGGAGCAGCAATCATTAGAACGAAATCGGATGCGCATTGCCAAGAGTTCTCAACGGAAGTCTCAGCCATCCGCACGCCTTCCCATCAACCAGCAGGATAGGCGTTCACAATCATGAAGCCTATCGTCTCTCACCCGTACAGAGTCGCATTGATCATCCCTTGAACGCAGGTACCGCCCTCAAATGACGCCCTTTCCCCGATGCGCTCAGCTCTGCAAATATTGTTTTTGTGGGGCAGCCCAGTCTCCTGATGATCTCCCGCCCCTGAACCACTACCCTGGATCGCTTGTCCATGCCCTTGCAGATGAGCTTAAGTAGCTATCTTTAGCCTTCCAATAACGCCAAACCGTCTACCACGCTTAACCAACAACAAATAACCATAGTATTATGCAAATAGTGCGACTCGGCGAACGACAACAGCATCGCGGGGACAGCAGAGAAGAAGGACCGGACGCTGCCGATACGAGCCCACAGGACCATTTCAATGCTGATCTTCACCACATTCAGCATTGTCTTCTTAGATGCACGGCCAGACTCTTCGAAGATGCTCAGATGCTTGGGAGCTCTAGTAACGACGATGCCTTGCTAACAACTTTGACAGCAGCTATGGCCCTGTCACGATCTGGACTCGGAGCCAAGCAATTACCCCTCGTTGACTCACGAGTCGAGCCTCAAAGCTCTGCTCACCGCATGGTCCCACTTCGCAACGTCCTCCGAGATGAAATGAAGCCCAGCCTTGAAGCCACAACCACCAGCTCAGCCATCACCAGATCTCAGCGTCCCTCGTCCAGTCCATATCAAAAGATGATAGTCGACGGCCACTCCGTGCTCCACTATCCATGTACTCCACGTTGTTGAACCCCACTTTCATCGTGAAAGATCTTCGGAGCCATGCCCGTGCCAGTGTTTTGCTTCGAGAACACCATGGTCACCGGTGATACCGAGTACTTGGTTCTCAAAACCGAAGGAAGATTTGGCGAAAGACGGACTTGGACATCAAATTGTCACTCCCGCATCTCGGTAGACCCTGAAGCTCTCTGTATCCACTGCAATATTGACATTTTCGTGAATGTCAGCTGCTGGTTGAACAATTCTACTTCAGATCTAGACATTCAGCTCAGTGCGTTTTCTTGTTGTATCCACTTCGGCTTCAGTCAAGCGATCTCGGACCCGAACCTGGACTTCACAGCACAGGAAGATGAAGTCTCGTCTCTTAGCATTTTTCAAACTTTCTCTTGGTGCTGGGAAATTCTTTGGAATCCATCTTTGATGCTCCAGACTCACCTTAGAATGTCGACTCTAGAGGATAGGAACAGGCAGTCCTGCTCAAACACTCACTTGCATTTTTGTTTACTGAGCTCTTACGTTACTCAATGAGCTCTCTTTTGATCATCCAGCATATTCTCACTGCAGACAGCGACCGATAGATTTCAAATCCCGACAGCTCACTCTTTTACCTCTTGGGCTAGGCGTGCTGGGCATCAACGCTCAAGGCAAGTGTCTAGTCGCCGAAGAATCGTCCAATGGTATGCTTCGCAGCGTCAAAGACAGCGGGCAGAAGATGTTTGCAAGAATACTTGCAAGTACATCTCCTGATCTTTCCCATGCATCGAAATTATTCTAGACCAGGACTACTCTGACCCCATGTCGGGTCTTTCTGTGGCGTATTAGCTGGAAACCTGGGATATTTCCACGGCTGCCCAATATCGGTATCGGCGACACACTTTCGGGCTGCAGGCTCTGGATACGGCCATGCACACAATCACACGACTACGGGCTACTACAGCATGCCGTGTCCGGATTCGCGGAACCGGTTACCTCAACTCACATTTCGGGCACGGTCTTCCTTCCTTTATATTTAGTATCATACAGCCTCATCCTTAAGCTTTGCAACCAACGTCTGATTCCAAAATGACTTCCTTGTCTCACAAGACTTACGCTGAGCGTGCCTCCATCCATCCAAATTTGGTGGCTCGTCGATTCTTCGAAACCGCTGAGGCTAAACAGTCCAATCTGATGGTCTCTGCCGATTTCACGTCGACCGAGGCTCTGCTTCATTGCGCTGACAGTAAGTAACCATCGATCCCCAAGTCACGGCCCCAAACTTGATTCGGTGTTTCAGCATTGGGCCCGTATATGGCAGTATTGAAGACTCATGTCGATCTGATTCATGATTTCGGACCGGCTACTGTGGAAGGCTTGAAGACGCTGTCGAAGAAGCATAATTTTATGATCTTCGAGGACCGAAAGTTTGTCGACATAGGCAATACGGTACAGAAGCAATATCATGGAGGTGCTCTGCGGATCTCCGAGTTCGCCGACATTGTCAATGTTAGCATCCTCGGAGGAGAAGGCATTGTCGAGGCATTGTCCCAGGTCGTGGCGGCACCTGACTTCCCCTATTCAAAGGAACGGGCCTTCATCATACTCGCGGACGTGACCTCTAAAGGTAGTCTGGCCACTGGATACTATACACAAAAGTCCGTTGAGCTCGCTCGATCTCACAACGACTCCTTTATCGGCTTCATCGCCATGAAGTCTCTTGCCGACGTGGAATCCGCAGTGCCCGAGTTTCCCAATGAAGACTTCATCATCTTCACAACGGGCATCAACCAGGCCACCAAGGGAGATAAGCTTGGCCAGCAGTACAAGACACCAACTCAAGCCGTGCAAGGAGGGGCTGATTTTATCATCGCAGGGAGAGGCGTTTACGCTGCTCCGGACCCCTGTCGCAGCTGCTAGGTCCTATCGGGATGAGGGTTGGAAGGCATATTTGGAGAGAGTCGGAAAGTGAGTCTGGAAGTCATATCTCTTCTATCTTCTAGTTATGAACATGAATCGTTCACCTCCAATGTAGGGAGGCCGATCTGCTCCAGAGCAAAGCTTGCTGCAACATTGCCATAAGCGGCAGCCTGGTCGAGCGTTCGCTTTTCTTGCAAGCCCGTCGCGAAACCCCCAATAAACGCGTTGCCAGCTCCAGTGGGATCAACAATCCGTGAGAGATCGGAGGCTGTGGGATAGAAAGCCGGTGACCATATGCAACCTGCTGCACGAGACGCACTCAATGACCCATGTTCAGCAGCTCTGATAACAATGCAACCCTTCCCGTGGGGGCCGATGGAGTGGTCAAGAAACTTCTGGGCATATGACTCGAGAACTTTTGGCTGAAACTCTTCTGGATCGGCATCTGTGAAGAGACGAGTTATTTCTAGGTGGTTCGGAGAGAACACATCAACCAAGCTACAAGCAGCCAGAATCGACTTCAAACTTTCGGCCTGACATGCAGGCGGGAAAGGCTCCCATACAAGAAGAGGTCTGGAATCTATGCCCTTTTGCATGCGCAGCTCAAGCAGCTCGGATACTTGGCGAGTGAGATCTTCTGGCGCGGCCAGGAAGTGGTAAGTATGGGATGCAAGCAGAGGCGAAGCAAACAAGTCATGCGGCAAGGGTTTCAGAGGCTCTGTTGTGTACCTGAACTTTTTGGCTGCCCTTCTTTAGCCATCGGGACACAGCAGAGATAGGGGGCACCCACGTCCAAATGTTGTGTCCTCGTCTTCTAGTAAGCCACGCGTGGACAGCCTTTTCAGATCCTTCTTCAAGACCAAAGCCATGTTCCATTCCCGGAGGCGTTTTTCCACAGCTTCCGGGAAATCTTTACCCGCCAAAACAAGGCAGCCAATCGAAGTCGACCTCCTGTTCATCGCGAAGAGCCGCGCTCCCAAGGTTCCTGAGGGTGTCAGCCTCCTAATGTCAATTGATGATCTGGGCTGGGCTTGAGGAGGCCTATACCGTACGACGCAGAGCCTCCCATCACATCTGAAATTAGCTTCTTCCCGGGAAAGCGTAATTCATCCAGGACCACCATGCCGAGAGAGACGAAAGTTACAACCACGTCAGGCGCCTGTGGACCAGAGAACCAGGATCCCATTGTCTTGAGCTGCCAAGTCCGTAAAGCCAGAAGCGAGATCAAGAGTCTGTCCAGATGTGGTTGTACTCAATTACTTGTTGAAAGAGTCTGGTTGGAAGGAAGGAAGGTATGAGTTACAACACAAGTTACAACACAGCAGAAGCAAAACTGGCGGGTGCGGGGTTACGCCCGACGTGAAGGATGAATATAGGTTTTGAACGAATGTCCCAAACTTCTCCAGGACTTGTAAACAATACAATGTCCCAAATATAAGCGGACTTTCAATGCATTTTAATATTTGATTTTTATTTCTCTAATAAAACCCTTTTCTCTCTCTTTTTTAGTTTTAGAGGGTGATATTTGTAATCTTATTACCATTCAAGCTCCTCGTCAAAATCGGCAACTTTTTACCCTGCTGGAAAGCCAGGCACCATCACAGGTGATGCAATGACAGAAGACAGTTTCGACTGGTGTAGGCGATCGCAAACCGGGATTTAAACGAGATGGCATCATACCAAATGAGGTAATCAAGCAAGTTTGGGTCGGACCTCGAAGAAGCTGAGTCGAGCGTATTTCAACCTAAGTATTGGAACTGAATGTAAGCGTTGACTTCTTTCTGTTTTGGTCAGTGGAAAGTATGCCAGCTTGAAATTCCAGTAGTGTTGCTCAAAAGATCTGCCTAGAAATATGTTTAGAGAATTACAATTAGTCTTCCCCAACTCATGTTTGCATGTTTCTCTTATACCTAATGATACAAGATGCTCGTTCCACTGCTTGCAAAATTCCTCAAAGGCCGAAATTTCTTAGCGCATTTTGGAAGACATGGGGGATGGGTCACCTTTGGCCGATCAAACAATAAGTAGAACATTATGAAGACTGGGCCATTGGAACGGTAGGCAAGAGAGCTGCTCAGATACAGGAGGTACCTGCTTTGAATATACAGGATAAATAAACGACATCAATTCGTTGCGGGGTCTTCCGGCTGGCAGCTGCAACCGTCCTATCATGTTTGCGTCGTGCTATGCATTTGATGCTTTTTGTAATTTGATTATTGAAAACGACTTCTTTCAAAGGTGTCGGCTGGCATGTATAGAGGTGCAGCTACAAACGAGGTGGATGCAGCAAGCCGACAGATGCCTAGACCATCACCGTTTGCAAGCTCAGTACTTGCTGCGCCCTTATCAACCTTCCCAGCGTCTCAGCTTCCCATTTGTTGATATCTTGAGTAGAGAATCATCTTATTCAAGCCGCAATCGAAGGGTCATCAGCAGCTCGCTAGACCAACTTCACCATGTCAGGTAAGTTCTTATGTGCAAACGCAAATATCTGGAGCAAATACCTGACAAATAACACAGGATCCAAGCAAACGACGAAGACCGAGGAGACTAGTCCAGATGGCAAGACCGAGGGAGAGTATCTCAAAGATATCGAGATGTGCGAGAGGAAGATCATGAAAGCAGCTTTTGATCTGTTGAAGAACAACTATGATCGGTACATGGCCGTCGTTCGAGGCGTAGAGGATGCCCCTGGATGGGATATCCTTACTCGTTTGAATCTTCACGCAGAGCTAATCAGCAAGGCGTGCTTGGAAATTATCCACTCGGACATCCTGGACGCAGGCCCTGAAACCCTCAGAGCGGCGAAGAAACATATCATGAAGATCACAGATTTCCTCCGCACCATCTCAGGAAAGGAGTATGACGACATCAAGGCTGAATACATCAGTGGACAGGATCCTAGCATTGGATTGATGTACAATGAGGAGTTGGAACAATTGAAACAAAGCAATAAGTTGGACCAGGATGAATTCAAGGCTTGCAAGAAAGAAGCAACGAGCTTGCAACTTGAGGTTCATGAGCTCAGGAAGGCTTTGCTTTGTACCAGGGACCGAAAGTGGTATGAGACTCTCATCGTTAAGACAAGCCCATCCACCACAATAAGTTCACATCTCGTCTTCTGCATCTCCTTAGAACCTCCTTGCTGTCAAGCAGTGGCATGTTGATGTTTTCTGCGTCTTGCTTCTGATGGATTGAGCTGTTTCGCTTTGCTGAGCTGGATGCTCTGTTTGACTTAATGGCACAGCATCATCACTTTCATTTGCGCCTTTGACTTTACACTCTCTCATCAATATCATGCCCAAAGATTCATATTTGATGTTACGCTTGAACTAACTCCAATCGTTTGCAGCAACCATCAATGTCCACTACCCCTCCCGGTCCGGCCAACGGACCTGCATAAAAGGACCGTGCCAGCATATGCAGGAAGATCATCATTGATGCTCGAAAGCGGATCATCAAGCAGCTGTTGGAGAAGTTTAATGATGTCCATGCTGAGCGCAAGGATATTTCCGAGATGTCAGGGGGCGTCTCCAAAGGCGAAGTATTCCAATTCTGGCCTGAAGACAGGAATGTCGCTATGTCTGTTGCCAGACATGATCGATACAATAACCTGCCTGAGGAGATCTCAGATGAGAAGTTGGTGGAAGGTATGATTTTATGTCCATCACTTGCCTAATAATTGCTAAAGAGTCTGGTGATTGAAGACATGACGCATGGTGTCAAGGAACTCCTCATCGATTACGAAAACATTTACCAGGCTTTCGAAAAGTATCTGCGCCAGACTATTGAGAGCAAGCGAACAAGTGGTATGCACTCTCGCCTTGAGAACTCGTTGCAAAAGATGAGAGCTTGCAAGCTAGGCAAAGATGCCGATTTCAAGCTCTTTGACGCTCGAATCACCTCTGAATAACAAACCATTGATCGCTTTACGAAACAGATGCAAAAGGACCGGGATCCCAAAAAAGGTGCTCAACTGCTACAAGACAGCAATGAGCAGCGCGAGAAGCTTATCGAAGAGATGGTCAAGATTCTGCAAGAGAAATGCGTCGTTACGGGCTGCCGATGTATTGAGAGGGAACGCAAGGCCAATTTGCTTGTCCCAGGTTTGGGTACTCAGCAGAGATACGCGGCTGACAGGTTAAAAGTCGTGAAAAGCCGTGGAAGGAGGCTCGGGAAGAGATGGAGGTGTTGAAGGAAAAGATCTTCGAGCATAAGGAGGGATTGACTAATCTGGAGGAGGAGATGGCGAATGGAGGACTGGACTGAGGTTGTATGAGATCATACCCGTCTGAATGTCTTGCTTGCTCAGACGATATCGATTGTGTCTTACCGCAACGAACAACGGGAGAGAAGGGAGCAAGAGAATAGAACAAATAGATATTAGGAATTCGTGAGCAAAGTCGCAATAACAAAACTTCTCAGAGACAGCTTGGAAAATGCGCAACACTTTACTTGATCCAATTAATTTACGATGATGACTTATGCGATAGGTAATATAAAGCATCAAGAACAGGAATGATCTCTTGCGCAACGCTATGCTGGGCAGATCCTTTCCCAATAACATTTGCGGGTATCGGATAAGTGCGTAGTAATGGTTGTAGGATATGACTACAGAGTCGATTGAGAAGACTGGGCGTTGATGAGATAAGACATTTGAAGATACGAAAGAAGATGTGAAAGAAGATTTCAAGAAGGTGAAGACGAAATCCAAGTCAAAGCCCCTGAGCCAAGATCTTTCCTAAAGAGGACTAGTCTGTACTTTATACCCCACCAGGCCAGTCAACTTCACATTTTTGGAACAACCTCAACAGCCACACTTACAACAGTATTCGTCCTTTTCTTTTTGACACATTGGTGCCAGGCATAGAACGATTAGAACCAGAACACCCTTTGCGAGTTTACATCAAGCCTTTCGACCAGCAACTAATAGATCGGCGAGGCGGGGTTGAGGAACGTTACAATGCGGATTATGGTTTTAGTCAAGATGCAGGGGTTCATCATAATTCAGGTACCATGAACCTGACATAGTGATATCATTGTCATGATTACTTTAACCCGAAGTTCCAACCAGTGTTGAAGCTATATATTTGGTCCAGTGGTACTGAGCGATTTTCGAATGTTGAATTTTTTTACAATTCAAAGAGCCACCTTTCTTGGGAATTCTCCTTTGCATATCGAGAATATCAAAGCAGGGAGGATCAAATCTTCGTCATGTTATTGTCTCTTACAATTCTCGCCGCACTCGTTCGGTATGCTGTAGCTCAAGTCGACTACTCGCAATTCGTCAACCCTCTCATCGGCTCAGAAGGTCCAATTTCTGGGTATGCTTTCGGAGGTGGTGATATATTCGTTGGAGGTGCAGTACCTTTTGGGCTTGCTAAAGTGGGGATTGATACCTACAAGGACAATATCACTCTCTCAACCCTAAATGGAGGATATACGCCAATGGGCAAGGCGACTGCGTTCTCTATGATACACGAGTATGTCTCTATCTCCATTCAAATTTTGTTATTCCGGCTCCCCGCGCTTTGTGGAAGAGATATTTCTCGGAAACTAAACTCTTTCTACAAGCTATCATTCTTAATGTCTGAGAATAGGCGGAAAGTCGTATCTGCTTCCCAATGAGTGTACCGAACTCAAAAATGACAACTGACTCCACAAAATGGATCCCGATGTCTGGAACACGAATCATTTCGACATCGTCAGTGTCCAAACCTGGTACCTGACAATGACACATATTAAACTCAAAATCACTTAAAATCAATTTCCCAAGTCCTCCTCTATCTGGTTTCGTCATGCCCAAGCGAGACATACATGCATGAGACCAGACTCTTCTATCAAAACTCCGATCTCTCTAGGAAAGTCAAACCAGCTTCAAAAATTGCAAAGTCCGAATTGACATGGCCCTACAAATAGCATCTTGAAAAATTCCTATATTTCCAGGCCTAAAGATTCCTTGAAGACACATTTGCAGTCTCTGCAATCCCTAATAGTCAAGTACTGGAGAAATGCGAGACTTTCCTCTAGATTACCACCACCCACACATGTATTTCCTGAGAAGCCTGACGCCTCAACGAGAATGTCAAGTCTTGATGCATCGTCCTTGCCGATTAACATCCAAGCGGAGCTGAGAAACGGTCGCTCGATGCATTCTGATACTTTATGGAACACAATGAATATATGTCGAAGCTTAAATTAAAGCCCGGATCAGACATTGTGTGGAAATAAAGATATGCTCTCGGATATTAATCATACTCCCACATATAACAAGTATCTCAGCTCTGTACCTTCGTCACCGGGGAAAATCTCATATATGAACCCGAGCACACGCTTCAGAGTTCGGAGTAGCTTGCTTGCTCCACGAATCAGGACCATCATTCGAGCATCGCAGCACGAGACATATCTCACAAGCACATTCATCTCCAACACTTCAAACGTAGAATAAAATCATTCATTCATCATCAAACAATCAATCATCTCAACCACCCCTCTCCATTTTCGCGCCAACTCCCCCGCTCTCTCTCCACACGAGAAAAACGACCACCCGTTGTAGATATAGCTTCATCCTCATATCTCATGAAAAGCCTCATTCATTGATACTCATCCCAAAATGTTTGTCATGTCATAAAGTCATTTCCATCGTTTAAAACTCCCATCCCATCCCACTTACTGCTCGTTAACCAACGCGAAATGCTACGCAGAACCGAAGATCGAAAAAGGCCAGGTCTTAGAATGCGTACAGGGGAATGGATGTTTGAAAAGCATGGCGAGGAAAAATCAAATAATAGCCGCCCTTGGGGATATCTTCCTTCGTCCTTTCTTTCTTGCTCTCTTTCCTTTGCTGTGTTCGTCAATGTGAATCGTGATGTTGTTGGTACAGTCCTTCCCTCCTCTCTTTCCCTTGTCGGTTATACCGAGGTCTGTCGTCTCCTCAAGACATCGTCCACGCCGCTCTGGATACTCTTCGGTCCTGAGATCGTGGCTCTTAGTTTCTGCCTACTCTGCTCTCTCCTCCTCTCACTCATTCTCCTTCTCATTCCACTCCACCCCACATATTCGACTCTCAAACCAAGTCCAGGGATCGTGTGGACTTTGCCGCCATTTCCTTCTTTGAAACCGTAGCCAAACTGGCGCTCAGCGGAAGGACCAGTATGTGGACGCTGCTCGACGTATACCCTTCGATCACTTCCTGATCTTCTCAAGCTAGAACTGGTGCTACGTTGCTTTACGACCCTCATATTGCCACTCGGAGTTCTACGCATGGTCCGACGATCAATGGGATATGGTTGGTAGTCATAGTAATCATCCTGGATGGGCAAGATTGCAAACGTACGCTTCAACTTCTGGCTGAAAGTTCGCTTGGGAATGGGTCTGCTGTCCGCTGAAGGATAGCCGTATTCATCGTCGTCATCATAGTCATCGTAAGCTTGATGACCTTCCAAGTCGTCCCAGAAATGAGTAGGTCTCCAGAACGGATGCAGCTTGCTACCATCGGCTGGCTTATCTGCTACAGAAGGATAAAGCGCGTTTGCAGAGCCCTTGGACGTTTGTGTTGACTCATCGACTAGTTCTTTTCGATGGCCACTCAAGGAAAAAGTGCGCGAGAGAAAACCTGGGCGCTGAGCAGCGGTTTCTGAATTGCGGCGATTGCTGAAAGCTCGGCGCATCAAAGACATAGTCCTCTTAGATTGATCATCTGACGAAGAAGGACGATAGTTGTCGTAGCCCAGCTGGCGATCCTCTTCATGCCCGGGAGTAACAGCAGCTGGAGTGGGGGGAATGAACTTGATCGCTGGTGGCTCTGGAGGCGAACGAGGATTTCTGAGCGGCGAATCAACCTGGTCCATTGGATGTGAGGGTTGAGGTGGAGTCACTGGACCACTCGTTGCATGCCCATTGACGGTCATCGTTGGTCGCTCAGTTTCCGCACTATCAATTGTCTTCAGAGCAAGTGGGGGTGAGTCCGTTGGTGCCTTTTGCTGGACGACAAGGACCGACTTATTCTGATGTGGAAATATCGTGACAGCCATAGCTTCAGAAACCTCCGCCATGGTCCCGGCCGTTTCGTATGATGCTTGCGAAAAGGGGGTCACCTGTGTAGAAAGGCGTTTGCCAAAGAAAGGGTCACCATTATGATCGACATTGAGTCGAGCACTGTGGCTTCCAAGATCTCTTTCAACATCAGCAGATGGTTGAGTCGTGCTAGACTCTGGTAGAACTGGTTGTTTCGTTGCCTGAATCATGTTATGCGCGTGTAGACTTTCAGCAGTCAATGACCCTGCTCTAGATGTATTGCGACTTGTTGGAGCTGATAGGGACGATCTTCGAGCTGGAATGACTGGTGGAAAGTCAATGGTGTGTACCGAATGTGCAGAACCACCTGACTCCGACATCGTCCGTTTTCGAGGAGGCAGGGAGTCAAAGTAGCCAGGGTCGTTGAATTTGGATGAGGCAGACAAGGGAGCTGAGTTGAGTGACATGCTCCGCTTAGTCCTTCTGCTGCTAGTAGATCTAAGTGATGGAGCCCTGGAAGATTTCGTCGAAGAACGTCGTTCAGGAATGATAACTACCGGAATAGCTCCACTCTTGAGGACTTCTCTTCTAGACTTGCCGTTTGACGAGGCAGTGCTCACAACTGTGCTATTCGAAGCTAGACTTTGGTGCCGTCTCTCTGGTATCTTCTCCATGTGATGATGCAAGCGATGTTGAGGCTCACTTGACACAATCGAACTTGGCCCAGAGCTCAAGAGAGACTGGTCAGAGCCGAAATCACGAAGGCCAAGTTGCTTTTTAGTGTGGCGAAGAGTCCTTCGTCGTGTGGGCTTTGCATCGACAACCATAGCTTCAACCACGGTCGACTGAGACGAACGTCCAGACATTGCTGAAAATCTTCGCACGTCCTGTGTAGTAGGGGATTCAGGACTTGCTGCAGCTGAAGGCCACACGGATTTCTCAGGGAATTTCTCAGATGTCATTCGATTCGCGGTATCCCTGGCAATTCGGTATCTGGCTATCCTCTCCTGCAAGGGCATACTCCGAAGAACTTTTGTAGCAACTGTCGGAGACACGATATCATCCTCAATCACCTCATCGTTAAGAAAATTCGTTGCAAATTTCGTAGCATCTGTTGGCGAAACAATATCGTCCTCTATCACTTCGTTGGTAAGAAAATTCGTGGTTATGCGTCGCTTTTGTAGCTTTCGCACAGGTCTTTTGCGGACAGTTACATTCCTCATTAGATTGTCGTCCCATTCCCGTGTCACTTCTGCTTCTTCACCAGCAGATGCCCATTCCCCATCAAACACAACAAACTCTTCTTGAGAAGAATCTACCTTTGGCCTAGGAGTTGTAGTTCCTTCATCCGACTCAAGACCAAGACCCAAACCCACTTCCTTGCGCTTCGGAGGTGGTGTAGGAAGCTGAGGCACTTCCGCTGCAGATGTCCGAGCAGATGGGAGAATAGGTCTTACTGTTGAGTGTTCGTCATCGTCTTCTGAATCTGGATGTTCTCGTGCTGTCTTGAAAGAGTCTGTGCGTGAGGAGGGGTATCGTTCGCTGACTGGGGGACGACCAGGTCGAAATGCCAACGGCATCGCTCGCGGAGGCGTGAAGTCGGGTGTAGGTGGACTTTTCTGATTGGGTGGTGTACTGGGTGCTGAAGGAATGTCTGTCGGGGTTTCGATACGTGGGATATCAAACTTCGGTGCAGGAATGATACTCTGCTGGCTGCCAGAGGATTGTCGTGAATGAGTCGGAGGCGTTGGTGGGAGGCCATTGGACCCAATCCTGTTCTTTGATGCATGCTTTAACGTACGTGGACTCGATGTATCTGAGCTCGGTAGAGACGCCGTTCCAGTGTCGATAGTCAAGTCGCGTGGCTTCGTCGCAGGCGTCGAAGGGTATATCTGATGCATACGCTCTTCTCGAGGATGCGGCAAAGTCTTGTGCCTTTTCAGCAGAGTCGATCCCATGGCGTAGGCTCCATTTGGAGCGTCAAGAGAGCTCCCTGGCTCTTTGACCGGCATCCTGAGCCAGTTCGTCTGTGTGAGGAGCATTCACGCAGGTCAACGTGGTATCTGAGGGTAAGTTAGAGCTATTGCCAGGTCATCGCCGGGTCGTCGAGGTCTGATTTCGCAGGTCAACGGCTGTCATAGTGACAATTCGGCAGGCTGCAGACGATCGTTATCGGCGGGTAGTTTGGTGGTCGTGTGGCTGGGGGGTCTTCCAAGGAGTGAGTTGTGGAATCTCGACCAAAGAAACAAGATATAGGGGTCGTGAGGAAGGCGAAATGATCGTGATGCAGGTCGAAATGACCGTGAGAAAAGAAAAGAATGGCGTTTGAGGACTCCAGACGTGCTGCTGGGACTGCGACCAAGCAGACGGAGAGATTTGGCGATCGAATGTGCACTTCGGCTGCTGCACGAAGCCTCTCGAGTTGGTCGAATGCGGCTTAGAACGAGTCGGATTCCATGAAGCACGGCGGATGGACCACAGCACAGAAGCCGGAGCAGATTATCGTCGCCTACAGATCTTGGATCTTGGATGTAACACTTTGATCTCTCGGAGGTCGTTGAGAGGGGAGGACAAGCTGGCGCAAAGACTCCAAGTATGAGATGGGGGTCTACAATAGCCTTCGTCTGCGTGTCATTGGGTGGGCTCGAGAGGCACTGACGCAGTTGAAGGCCACAAGTCGACGTCGCCTACGTACGGTACAGTACAGTACACTCATGGTCTGAAGGAGCGGGCAGGTCTCGTTGGTTGGTTACCTTGCACCGTGGCATTTCCCACCGCACTCCTCGAATCAGAACATGTAACAGGGCAAAGAGACCTTCTAGTCTCGATTGCAAGCAGGAGCGACTGCATACAACTCCTGCAATGGTTCCATCCGCCCAGCGAATCACCCTCTGCAAGTCCACGAAATGATCTATTCTGGCCCTTCTGCACAGCTGCACATCTGCACCATTCCTGCTGGCCAAGCGTCACCTGGAGCAAAAAGAAAAGTCGCAGAAATCAGGAGGCTGGGCCGACCGCCCGCCCGACCTGAACGGAAGCGCGAATCAAGGAGATTTACTGGATGGATCCGACCCGGTGTAACTTGGTCCTACGACGTTTGACCAGTTGTGTTTCATCCCCCAGAAGCAAATCCTGGGTCTGCAATGGAGATCATGACAAGTGAGAGATCTGTGTATCTCGCTCGCAGCATCGTGAAAAGATATGTCAACTGACAACCAATCATGCATGTGATCATCTTCTCTCTTCACGAATGTCTTATGAGGAGCTGAAATTGCTGGCTTTGCACGAGAGATACCTGTATCCCAAGGTCTGAAATATAAGACAGTCACGTGGCAGATGTTTTTTACCTGTTTTTTGCATCTTTCTGCTATTGCTTGCAGATATGCATCCGTTGTTGTATTGCTTCATGTCGCTCTTCTGCTTGAAGCAGTACCTAGTCAATCTAAATACGGTGAACCTGAAGTCACGACTCAACCGTCACGTGCTCCGTGTACTCTCGTCTGAAAATTGGGGCATGAACGAAACAACCTCTCCTAAATTCCAAGCCTGAATGTCAACAACATCGCTTTCGTCCCCAACCCCTTTTTCATTGTCAATCTCTGCCATTTATCTCTGCTGTCTGTTTATTGGTATCCAAAATCCTACAATCCTGATAGGCCATCGCATCGGACCTTAAAGTCTAAGGAACACCGAACAGCACCAAGCATTGCTGCGCCTCCATGCAAGAACCTCAAATCAAGCAATCCGTTCGTGATCCAAATAGGATGACATGCGAAAGGGAGGGATGCTGCGGTGAGTTTTCGTGCCGCTGCTGCAGCTCACAGTAATCTTGCCAACTTGCCTTGCTCTCCTTCTCTTCCCTCTCTCTTTTCCATCTAATTCATCAATTATTCCTGTCGCAAAGTTGCATTTCCATCACGATCCCGCTGGTTCGAAGCTAATGTGTGGGGTAGCTCCTCGTATTGCTACAAACTTTGATATTACCACTACGTTTTGGTCACCTTATAATATACCGCCTTCTCCCATCCTACATCTCGTCTTGAGAGTAGATCTACCAAAATGAACAATCCATATACAGGGAATTTTGGATCCTCAGCATTAGCAGCCCTCAGCTCACAATTCTCCAACGACTTCCCTCACCCAACAACCACACCTTCATCGACATACTCAAGAACATCTACCTCCTACCCAACAACCACACACACCAACCCATCGACAACAGACTTCCCCAACACCTTCAACAATGGCAAAAACTTCTGGGACAAAATGGCCGTCGGTGCCAAAGCAGGCGCAATCGTAGCCATCGTCCTCGTCATCCTAATCATCGTCTTCGCATCCGTCTGGTTCTGTTGCGGCTGCTGCGGTCTCCGGCAACGAAACGCTCGCCGCAACGAGATCCGTCACCCAAGACCAGACACCGATACCGTGCCCCTCCAAGACCGCCAACAACAGCCTACTACCACCAACATGATGATGATGAACCGCATGGCCTCCACCGCAACTCGAGGAGGAGAGGCTCCTCCGCCTCTGTACGCGGAAGTCACACCGCCGCAACATACGACGATCGCGGGCGGCATCACACATGTGAGGGAGGAGGAAGAGGGCATTATCTCCGACGGCAAGACGCCGTTGAGCGAGATCCCGTTCGAGGACGTGGTGTTGGATCACAGTCCGTCAGAGTCGTCCTCATCGAGGAATTTTGGGCATTCGCATTTAGGGCTTGGAGGTGATACGACGGGGCATACGAATTCGTGAACCAATGACGGGTTTGTTTGAGCGGTGAAGATTTTATTGGGTGGAAAAAGATGTTGGGGAAGTCCGAATTCGGATGAGGGAGACGGATGGAATCAGCACGACACGGCATGAGGGGTCCGAACGAACCAGAAAATTGGGAATTCGCTTCGTGGGCTGAGTAAGTGCGGCTTAAAATAGTCGGAGGCTGCAGATGCAGTCAGCTATGCTGGCCACGGTGAAGAAGCGATACGTGGATGTGGATTATACGATGGGCGAAGTGTGGAGGTACTTCGTTTGTTCGTGGATGATTATTCGGATATCTGAGGATGGGATATTTACTTCATGAGAGGATTGGAGTTTGAATTCGGAAGAAATTGGGCATCGAATGCCCTCTTCTCTAGCAATGATTTCGAGGCTCGGCGTTGATGGGTAAGGAAAATTGGCGTTGAGGATATTTGTTTTAATTTTCTTCATCTCCTATATGGATGAGAATAATATATACCTAATTATTCATTCTACTAGCCACATCGACATGGCACAGCAATAGTACCGAATTTTGCCCCTCACTTTAAAATGTTTTGACAACGAGCATCTAAGATTGTGTACAGCAATTGCAAGGCTCTGCTCAAATCCAACTGCGACGCAGCCTTGTCTGCACACAGCCTTACCCGAGAAGACACACAAGCAATGCAGGCTAAGCCTCAACTCATATGCATCAATATCTGCACGAGTTCCCCAGCTGAAGCAAGCAGCCGCCCTTGGCTATGGGCGCCGGGTGAAGTTGCATGATAGCCGGCGCCCGTGTCGATTCTTGCTTGTAACCCTCCTCGGCGATGATGGCGCTGGATATGGACGAGATCGGTTTACTTTTCTGGGGGAGAAATTTTTGATCTCTTTCTCCCACGAGGTTGGCTCATTTCAATATTATTTCGAGGTGCAAACAAAGTAAAAAATCGTTCAGAATCCGAAGAGATCCCACCAGCTGCGTCGGGGTGAAATTTGTTGTTCTGGGGTCGATACTGGAGAAAGAATAGGTTCGGCGGAGCTAGATACCTGTCAAATTTAGTTGGTATCTATAAAGCACTTGGTTGACTTTATTCACCTCATTAGTACTAGGTAGCTGTGGACACGAGTCAGAAGGCTCGATGCCAAAGCGAATTGGGCCACTGGTATTGTTTCCCTGCTGGCTGGTTAGATCTGCTCTATTGTTGGACCGTCAGACTTCATCGACTTACCTCTTGGATAGAAAGCACTAATTCGTACATGCCAGTCTCCCTGTCTACCAAGACATTGGTAGCTACAGAAAGCAGCAACGAATGTTCCTTCGAGTGCCTCCTCACTTCCGACGTGTATGACCTTGACTGCTGTATATAGGCATGAGTCAAAGTCAAAGAAGAAGGAAGTTGTTTAGCCCTTTTCCGAAATTGTGAAGCTCGGGCTCGGTCTTGTGGCGAGAGACCAAAACTTGTTATGTCGTAGGTGTTGTTGCGGTATATCGCCGCCCATGGCTGAAGGGGCTCTAATTCGGACTCAGGTTCTACTGTGGAGTCCTTGTCTTGCACTGCTAACTGGACTAGGCCGAGACTGATGTGGAATCCTGGCCACCAGACATCTAACTGTTCGATATCATCCTTTTTCGTTGCTGAATTCCACTCAGTGGTCCACTTCCTTCCTTTCAAAAAGATATCGATGGCAGCTGTGAAGCCGTCTTGTCCTTCTGTGGCAAAGCTTTTGCTGGTCGAGTGCCAGAGCTGTTCAGGATTGAAATCCTGAGCTTGTATCTGCCAGTTCGTACTGTTTTTGATTCGGAAGGAAAAGCGATGTGCTCGTCGAACTGCTATCAGGCTGGATGCTACTCGGGTAATTATCTTAGGAACATAAACTTGAGAAATGTTCTTGTGGAGCCATCTAGCAGATTCTTGATCATGCGTCATGGATGGCAGAAGAGACGTGAGGGCCAGTATCCGAGACGAATATCGCACATAACCACTTCGTATGCGAACCAGGGGAACAACAATTGCTCCGTGTATCTCACCCTGTTGCTGGGCGCCACTTTGCTTGCAGTTGAGGTTGAGAAGGCAGAAATCTCTTTCGTTTCCATCGAGATTGATCAATGTGGTTGTGAAGTTGATTCCTCTGTGCGTCATCTCGAAGTTAGTGGTCTGTAGACCAGGATCTGCCACTACGACAAGATTTCCACATTTCCGGAATTCATTTGGTGAACGAGCAAAAATGCCTCGGAATTGCTGATCATCGTGGCCCGATGTCCAAGCAAACATGGAGAGATCAAAAGTCTCTTGCACAATGCCTTCCTGGAGTCGAATGAAAGCTTTCGGACCCTCTCCATAGATCAAAGGTAGGTTTACATCGAATATCCCAAATAGACAATAAGCAGTATCTTCAACTCTGGTAGTTTGACGCATCGAGGCCCATGACATCCGCTTTGCCACTGGAATTGTTGCCATCTTCTCGCTGTCTGCAAGCACTTCAATATCGATACCCGTGATATCAAAGAGGGTTGACCGTGAGGAACTCTTGTCTCCTCTAAGATTCCAGTTTTGATCATAGAACTCAACCAACTCTGGCGCAATGAGCTCTTGCAAAGTCCAGCCTCGCGTGAACCACCTGCACCGTTGAAAATCGAGACCCCATTCGTTCATGGGTGAGGCTGAGGGAACAAGGTCTGACAAGAACACGAAACAGACTGCAGAATCCTTATACCACTTGAACATGGAATTTATCGCTTCAGTCAACTCAGCACTGCTAGCTTTGTCGATGCAGCATGTATCTACCCAAGCATAGCTGATCCCTCGTTCACGCGCAAGGCGACAGGTCCATTCAATCTTGGAGAAGCCTTTCTTCTTATTCGCTTGTTCAAGGTTCGCCAATTCTTGGAGACTGACCTCGCCATCTTCCCATGTATGTGATAGAATCGCATAAGTCTGGTCTTCTGAGCTGTTGACGTACTCCAGTTGAAGTGAGGTTGTGTTCAAGAGCCACATGATCATGTACTGAATCTTTTCAAAAGCAACAAACACGTTTTGGAGGAGGTATCATTGGTGAACAGTAGCATGATGTGGGTAATATCAATTGAATGCGAACGAAGCAGAAATCTCAGCCTCGTTCGGAATGGCGATGGTCGGAACGTGCAGGAAGGACTGTGGCTTGACTTTTCGGTACCATAGACATTATTTCAGCAATTGTTCTTTCTCTCCGGACTCTGATGTGCATTCATCACACCAAGACAATCCTCAGCTTCTGTGAGTCTACTAAGATTCTGAATAGTCATTTTGCGAGAAAAGATGAAAGCAATGAAGCCCCAATCATAGCAAAGATACCTACCCTCGCTACCTAAGCTTAGCTCAGATAGCGGTCTCAAAAGCGGGTCTACGCTAGCGTCCGCCATGAATGTCTTCACAAAAATTTATGTTAACGATCAACATCCCCACCATACAGACCAGCAATCATGGCTCAAGGAGCAATAAAATCCAAAAAGCCCACTGGACCGACGTCGAAGACCTCCAGAAGACAGCCAGTATTGGGTCCAAAGAAAGGCGCAAGGACAATCAAGCCGAGAAACGCTGCACTTGTCAAGAATGCCAAAATCACGAAGGTTAGTTTGCGCAGTTGTCCTACTGTGTATTTGCATATTCATGTACGAGAACATTGCTGACTGGGTCTGCAGAAGCATTCAGCTGGTTTGACAGCCATGACCGAACGAACTTTGGGTGCTAAGGCTGGCCATCTCGAGCTTCTGAAAGGTGGAAAGAAAAACAAAGACAAGGACGCCAAGGGAAAGGACATCGAAGTGAAGAAGGGTGGAACCAAGAAGTTCGGTTGAGCTTGCTGCTTGACTACGAATGATAGCAGACAAGAATATCGAGAATCGGTCAGTAGGAATGGTGCGAGCCACAATCGAGGAGCGCTTTCGCTGTGACAAAAGCACCGGAGGTTTGGCAATGGCAAGGACAAGGAGGGAACTTTCGGCTCCCTGAATGAGGGTGGCTTGTTGAGACAGGAAGAAGCACATGTGATTGGCGTGGTCGGTGGTTTCATGACCAAGATACCACCCATTCAATCCCCAGCGTGAGGAATAGTGCTTTTCCGTGGAGCTAAAGTCGGAAGACTTAATTACAGACCGGCAAGCCGCATAAAACATGACCGAATCCGATCATATACCTCAAATCATATACCGAAATCTGCAGGTGACAGAACATCGAATCGAGTACAAGGATCTCTGTTTGCACGGCAAAGGTAGTCGGTAGCATTAGTTCTCCCACCTTCCTTTCAAAATTCGTCTCTTCACGTTTCTTTCTCTGTTCCAGTCCCAGTGCCGATTTTCGAATCATCAGCCATGGACTTGTTGACTACTTTGGATGAAGAAACTTTGGCGCTGATCTTACGGCTCCAGATCGACGACAGTGTCGAGCTTTGCCCTTTGGCAGAAGCCAAGGGCAAGGGACGTGAAGGAGACTTATCGGACTCTCAATTGGCCTTCAAGGTCTACAGAGAGGATCTGGAACGCAATGCAGTTATGTTAAAGGACCGCGTCATTACGAAGAGCATCGCTCGTGCATGCCAGACTGATGGCAACATTCTCACCGCTTCCCTTGCCCAGGAACAGACAGCCAGTTCTGACAGAGAAACTGCTTGTAGGCTTGGTGGTACTCAGCTGCCAGTACCAGTCGAGCCGTGGACCGTATCTTCGGAATTCCTGGACGATGAGATCTTAGGAAAGCTCTCTGCCTTATATGTCACCAGTCCTCTTGAAGACCCTGTCTCCGAAGATGATACCCTGGAGCTAATTGTTGGTGGAGACGTGGTTGAGATTGACGTCGATGGTAAGTATTTCTGACATTTTCTCGGAAGCAAATCAAAAACACTGAAGCTAGTAAACACTTTCTCTAATTCAATATAGGAGCAGAGTCTTCTGGGTGGGCTACCTCGAGGAGGCAAACAAAGCGATCTAGACGACAATGTACCGCCTGTCAAGACACATTCATCTTCTGCGAACTGGGGCGTGCTTCTTGTGGTCACGAGTACTGCCGTGGTTGTCTCCATGAGCTATTTTCAGCTTCTATAACAGATGACTCGCTCTTTCCTCCTCGATGCTGCCGCCAGCCAATTACTTGCGGGGGTGGCATGCGCCTGTTCCTAACGACAGACCTCGTTCGACAATACGAGGCGAAGAAGGTTGAGTTCGAGACTGCGGACCGGACATACTGTTCGAACACTACATGTTCAATCTTCATTCGTATAGAACATATCGCCAAAGAGAAAGCCTATTGTCCTGAATGTAGTACCTTGACCTGTGTTATCTGCAAGTCCGGATCCCATCTTGGGGACTGCCCAGAAGACACTGCACTCCAGCAAGTCCTAGAAACAGCACAAGAAAACGGATGGCAGAGATGCTTTAACTGTCGTCGTCTAGTAGAACTAGAAATCGGTTGTAATCATATGACGTTCGTTCCCCTTCTTACCTTCGGAAAGCCAACACTGACCGGACAGTTGTACCTGCGGAGCACAATTTTGTTATTTGTGTGGAGAAAAGTGGAAAACCTGTGGATGCTCACAGTGGGATGAGAATCGTCTGCTCGCTCGGGCTAATCAAGTGGTTGCACGCCAACCTGCTGCACCTGTTCCGCAACAAGCAGCGCGCCTTGCAGCCGTCGTGCAAGATCTCAGGCATAGACACAACTGTGACCATGAAAGCTGGAGATATGTTGGTGGGCAACACCAATGTGAGCAATGTCTACACACGCTACCATCGTACATCTTCGAGTGTCGGCAATGCCATATGCAGGCATGCAATAGGTGCAGGAGGAATAGACTATGAGCTCTTCACTTGAATTGCTCTCAAAAATGACATCCTTTTAGATAGTACCATCGGTATCGCATAGTGATTTTGCTCTTGTCGAATACTCTTATCATATGCTGTAGTCTGTATGCATGAGACAGTCACTTTTCTTCGCTCGCTGTCAGTGCCCTGCTGTTTCTCTTGCAACTTGCGCCTGAAATCCAGTATGCTCTCTATATGAGAGCAGATCTCCCAGATATTGTGCAACATATTTCCACACTTTCACCAGACTTTTTTTTGGAAGGATGGTTGAGTGCAAGCGAGCTCTTATTGGGAGTGCTGAGATACCACCAGCCATGGGTTATGATCATGGAGCACAGGCATACTCTACAGAGGAATCATTCACTACCATAGCCTTGTAAAATATCGCTTCAGTTGTTCCTATTCAATGTTTGCAGAAAAAGTTACGAGGTGAATGGAACTTGCAGTCTGAGCGGGTGACCGTTTACTAGCGCACTATTATGGCATATATAAGGACTACTCCTCAAGGTTAGATTGTTCCTTAGGAGCCTCCAAAGCAAGATACATTGTACGATCTCAAGTTCAAGTGAAATCAATACGACTTGATGCGGAACCAATACCACTCGTTATCAACCTCACCATCGGCATCAGAACCAGAACACACCACGAGTACCTACCCCGCCATCACGATTCAGACGCCGCCCGATAAGGCATGGACCCGCGACGAATGCCGAGACTGGCTGAACAAAGTGGGGGTTGAGGCATGCCACTTGGATCCTCGAGAGGCTCTGGCGAAAGCGCAGCTGTGGGATTGGACTAGTGTTGTCCTGATCACGAAATCGGAACGGGATCTGAGAGACATTCTCGGCAATGTCCTGGGGATGGAGGCCTATGCGAGAGTATATGACTCGACAGTAAGATTCTTCCCAGGCCACATGTATGTTCCCTCAAAATTCCCAGGCCCTATAGAAGTTTCCTCAAAAATACCTTGAGTGGAGAATTCTAACAGTGAGGCATAGTTTGAAAGAAATGCCCTCACCAAAATTCTATCGACGCTTGCTGTCGTTGATCGCAACACGACAACACCCACACGAAGAATTATGATAGTAGATTCTCTTTTCTGGGTCGCAGGAGTTTTGATAACTACTGGCACGGTGCATTACAGCCTGACGAATGCGGAGTGGACAAACCTGTGGTACTGCTGCGGATTGCTCGTGATTGTTGGGATCGCAGCGGCAGTGTATAAATCATAATCCAAAACTGTAAAGGCGAGTAGGGTTAAGGAAGCTGTGTTCTCGATTCAAGGGAAGCTGGATTTCACGAAGGAGTATGAAAGTAAAGTTAGAACAGACACTTCCTACCAAGCGAATCCACTGTTCCCAAAAAGGCAAATGTCCGCGGACAAAACGTTGTACGTGATATCCCAGATTCCGTCACAACTCATCATTCGCCGCGACCCTCACTCTTCCACAAAGAAATTGCTTAATCGATTCAACTCAAGGACTCCAGCATGGACAAGTCCGCGGCGAATTCGACCAAGCCTCAGCGCAAACCGGGCAGGAAACAAAGGATTCCCTTGTCATGTGAACCGTGCAGAAGCAGAAAGTCCGAAATCTCCTACACATGTAATATGGCCATGTCTGACGTTCAATAGGCTTAAATGCGATCGGAAGCAACCATGTCAGAACTGTTCTGTGCGTGATAACCCGAAAGGATGCCTTTTTCTAGGTCCCGAAGGAGGGCCCGCTACGTCCCTCAAGCCGATGCAGGTCGAGGGAATGCAATCACGTATAGACAGGCTAGAACAGCTTGTCACGACTCTAGTAGCTCAAGGCCATGATCCAAATGGCAGTATCGGCTCTTCTGACAATAGTGGAAACTCTGAAGCATCCATTCCTGAGTATGATTCTTCGGCGTTTAGAGCCCCCTCGGCTCCAGAGCGTCACACGCCGCCTTACGAGGAAATAGAGCACGGAGGGGGTGTAATGAAAGTTGACGGCAACGCCTCCATGTATAAGGGAGCAACACATTGGTACGACGTTCTGCAAGAGGTAAGTATATCTTCGCTCTCACACTTCTATGTCGTACGCTGTTGACTTTATAAAGCTTAACGAGATCAAGAGCTTTTGGAGCCAGGTCCAAGAAAATCCAACTTTAGGCCTAGAACCTTCTTATTCGGATGCAATTGATGGTCCCAGTCTTTTCTTTGGCGTTGGTCAACCGACAACTCTGCCAGAGTTGTTGTCCTCTTTGCCATCTCGACCTGCCGTCGAAAAACTGCTCACAAGATTTTTCGATAATGAAGAAGGTCCCGCACCAACCTTCCGTGAGTCATCTTATCACAGCCTTTATAATTTCACTTTTAATTGCTTCTTAGATATTCTGCATAAGCCTACTTTTATGAGACAGTACCGTGAGCACTTGGCTGCTCCAGACAAGACGCCTATCATGTGGCTTGGGCTCTTCTTCGCAGTTCTAAGCCAAATCATGCTATCTTATAATCTTAGTGGAGATGAACCTCCCGAGTATGAAGGCATTTCGGCATCGTTATCCCAGCTCTACCGAGTAAAAGCAGCCCAAAGTCTAGCGATGGGTGATATCTCTACATGCAAACCGTACACGGTTGAGACTCTGATCTACAGCATCATGTGTGAATGGGGTCGCAATGGACAAGGGGATGCACGTGTTTGGTTGATGGTGGGTATCCTCGTTCGTGTTGCGCTTCAGATGGGCTATCACAGGTAACTTCACCAGCACTCTATCATACATTGTGTCTGACGACCCGACAGAGATCCTTCGCAGTATCCTGAAATAACAGTCTTTCAAGGCGAAATGCGTCGACGAGTCTGGTGTTTTGTACACCGAACAGATTCTCTGACCGCATTTCTTTGTGGACAGACATGCTCAATTCGTGAGCTTTCTCATGATACTCGACAGCCTGCGAACTTGTACGATTGGGAACTATCCGAGGACATGACGGAGCTGCCTCCTTCGAGACCTATAATAGAGCCGACTCCTGTCTCATATTTGATTGTGAAGGGCAACATCCTTCTTGTACTCGGCAAAGTCGTCAACTTGCTAAACGACTTGGGACATTACCCCTACGACAGAATTCTAGAGTTGGACACCGAGCTCGAGAGAACTTTCCAGGATACCCCTGCATATTGGAAACTTCAGGATTTCAACGATGTTGACAATGAATCTCCGTCACTCGTTAATCGGCGAATTCAGTTAGATTTCCTCTACAACCAAGGAATGTGCGTCTTACATCGAAAATTCTTCGCTCAAGGAAGGCTCGATGCCCGCTTCGAGAGATCTTACACAAGATGCAGAGACTCAGCAATAGCATTACTGGCTCAACAACATTTCTTGTTTACGCAGGCACAGGTGAAGGGCTCATTGATTGCCCGACACTGGTATCGAGTGTCCTATACAAGTCACAGTTTCATCCTTGCCACTATGATTTTGGTCTTGGATATTAGACATCGCAGAGCAGAAGCTCGTGCGAAGGATATTTTCATCAAATGCACTTTGGAAGCCAACGCCTGTATGGCACTCCAGAATGCCTGTGTCATCTGGAAGCAAAAAGCCGACGAAAAGGACTCTGCTGAGGCTGTCAAAGTATATCAAGTCCTGTCTAACATGCTGAATACTCTGGGCTTTGGTGAGTATGCGGCAATGCCAGGGACGAAGCAAGTTGTCATCGTTCCTGAACTAGCACAGCCAGAAGATATTTACAACCCTGGAATATCTTTTGCACCTCCGCTGGACATGGACATTGACTGGGTAAGTTTTCTTTCATCTCCCAATTTTATGTATCATTTTATCTGATAGTTAAAGGACGTCTGGGATTCTTACGTCGAGGGCACAAGCTTTGACGACGCATATGGTAACCCGCAAAACTTTGAGTTGGTATGATGTGACGACGCAATTCTCAACACGATACCCAGTCGTCGACTCACAGCTTCACTTTTTGAAGAACATTTCTGGCGGTGTCAAACCTAGCAAACCCAGCCGCAGCTCATTCCCTTTTTCGATTTCGGCAGCACGCTCCTTCAACTCATCAATATCGAAATTGGCCCACATGAATCTTCCCTTCATGAAATTAGCTTCCGGACCAGCAAGCCACACCATCAGACCTGCAACAAGGCTGGCTGTAGACGTCAGTGGAGTTGCAAATTGATGCTCGTCAAGAGCACTCACCATCGTCCATTGGAGGTACTTTGGTCTTCTCAGTCATCGCAGTATCGACCACTCCTGGATGTACGCTTATTACTCTGATCTCGGGATGTTCAGCTTGCATGCATTCAAGCATTCTTGCACAAGCTATCTTGGAAGAAATATAGCTCGACAATCCTGGAGGCTCTGAACTTGTAGCGAGACCGGCGTTCACTCCCAGGAAGACAGCGTTCGATCCAGCATGGAACAGAAAGGATTTGATCACATTAAACGTCCCTTTGACGTTGATTTCGAACCCTCTCCACCAATCTTCGTCGTCCGCCTTTTGAAGAGGGACGATGTCTGATAAATACCCCGCATTGGATACAAGCACATCGATCTTGCCCAAAGAGCCTTCGAACTTCTCGAATGCGCTTTCTAGCGCTGATTTGTCTGTGATGTCTGCCACAGCATACTCGATCTTAATCGAAGTGGAAATCGAGGACAGTGTTTCTGCGCTGGTCTTGAGATGATTCTCACGTCGACCAATGAGTCCAACTGCTTTTGCTCCTGCTTCGGCAAATGCTTTGGCGATAGCAGCCCCGGTGCCTATCCCTCCTCCTGTAATAACCACTACCTTGTTTTTGGCTGAGTTTTCCGGTCTGGTTGGAGATATCGTTGGGTGTACTTTCGTGTGCCATACCTTCGTATAGGTCGGCATAAATGACGGCGCCTTTGTGTTTGCGGAGGAAGTCATTGAGAAGAAGAGGAGATTACCTCGTCACTAGTACTGGAAGTCGAGGCTCTGTTTCCTTCCTTAGCGTGTATACTCTTATACACTAAAATCTAATTGAAATCGTATTTCAATGATTGACTCTTAAAAAGATTCTTCGTGCGCAAGTATTTGAAGGAAAGAGCTCTTACTGATGTGTTCTAAGTCTCTGGGTTTGACTTGTATAAGTAGCGTGAAAGTGATCCTGTCAGCACTACCGCTAGCTCGCCAGCATCCAGATTCCATACACCTTTGTACCTGTCTAAGGCTCTAAGTTGTCCAAGCGTGATATCAGCATATCTAGCTGAGCTGTCAGCTTGGAAGCAGGACTTGTGAATGGTTCTCTGCCCGAGATGAAGCTAGAATCATTTATCTCATCCATAGTGTCGAATCAATTCCCATATTCGTTATCCACTTGATTCTATCAATACCTACGTACATCCGCCATGACCTCCACGGGACTTTTTATGAGATTTGAGACGAGGCAACAGCCTGCTTTGTGAGAGGAGGTCTGACAACGCGAATTGACGAATGAAGAGGGTGAGCAGCGAACGCTCGTGATTGGTCGGTTTGTCTCTGCAGGGGACGAATTGTTCGGCAATCATTCAGACATTCAATGTCCTGCAATGACGAAGAATTTGTGAAACGTTCTGAACGCCCTAGCGATATGCGGGATCATAAAGCAATTATTATGTTACAGCATTGCGTACCGCAAGAACAGAAGCATCTTTTTTACGTAAAAATCAGTGAGGATATACATAGTCACGTGCAGACTATCCAAATAAGGTTAGGCTGTTACCCAACGCTTAGGAGAAATTGACAGTCATCGGCTGAAGCTCGAGATAAGAGGGACAACCGAAAAATATACCAACCAACAAGTGTTGTTTCTACACAACGCTTGCGTCGATACCCGCTGCTCTGACTCGCCCGATCCAATGCCTCAGGATTGCTTAGCTTGACTGGCCGAATTGGCCAAACTGGCGTGCTTCCATTTCCCAGTCCATTGACAATCTACAGTCCACTATTCGCAGAACTGGGCATTGAGCGGATATGCATTGCCACTTCGATGCAGATCCCATTGGCCACCGCAATGCAAGTAAATACGTTGTTGATTCCCTTACGTCTCTCTTTGTCACCATGTCCCTGCCGTTGTGCTGTCATACATAGAGATATCGATAAAATCTGCAGGCAGATGGCCAATTGATATCCATTTTTCCCTATCTCTATCTCGCTGCGTTTCTCATATACATCTCAATATCTCGGTAGCATTCACGTTCCAAACACTTACAGCAGGAGTTTGAGAAATGGACGATTCCAAGGATTCAAGGTCATGGCTCCCGAGCTTCTTTCGGTCTAAAACATCGTCGCCGACGTCTACCCCGCCAAACGAGCGTTCACCCCTCGTTCCCAAGTCTCGTCGCTCTACAGGTACCACAGCAGCAGAGGGCTCAACGAGCTCGGAAGGAGAGACTTTTGTAGTTGACGACGAACAATCTATAACACGACAATGGCTCTCGGAATTCCTTATCTTATTACGAGGCTCAGTGCCAGTGATATTAGCATATACACTCCAGAACTCTCTACAGACTTTCTCGGTCTTGATAGTTGGACGACTAAGCCCTGAGGCATTGGCAACAGCTGCATTCAGCTACATGTTTGCTATGTCGACGGCGTGGTTGATTGCCTTGGGAGGATCGACTGCTCTCGATACATTAGCATCCTCTACTTTTACCGGGAGCAAGAATCCCCATGATCTTGGAGTGCTTCTGCAGCGAGCCTTTATTGTCCTTACCCTATTCTACATCCCAGTCGCTATTCTCTGGGCCTGCTCAGCACCTGTCTTCAGACTCCTAGGTCAAGAAGAATACATCTGCGTCGACAGCGCCAAGTTCCTCACGGCCTTGATCCCCGGCGGGTTGGGCTACATTTACTTCGAAGCTATGAAGAAATACCTACAAGCACAAGGTAAGCACTCCCCTTTCATCACTTCTCACCTCGCTAACAGAACCCCCCCAGAAATCATGCGCCCAGGGACCTACGTCCTCCTCCTCACCTCCCCCCTAAACATCGCCCTCAACTACCTCTTCGTCTACACCTTCAAACTACACCTCATCGGCGCCCCCCTCGCAACCGGCCTCTCATACTGGATCTCTTTCCTCCTGCTCGTCCTCTACGCGCGCTTCATAGCCGGCTCCCGCTGCTGGGGAGGCTGGACTCGCGCCTGTCTCTCCAACATCTCTACATTTGCTCGCTTAGCTGTCCTAGGCGTCATCCACGTTGGCACCGAATGGTGGGCCTTTGAAATCGTCGCTCTGGCAGCGGGACGACTGGGCACAATTCCTCTGGCGGCGCAAAGCGTCATTATGACTACGGATCAGGTTATGAATACGATTCCGTTCGGGATCGGCGTCGCGGCTTCGGCGAGGGTGGGTAATTTGCTGGGAGCGAGGAATGCGAAGGGGGCGGCGAGGGCGGCGAATGTGGCCGCTTGGTTGAGTATGATTATGGGGCTTCTGGTGTTGATTGTTTTGATGGCTGTTAAAGACTTCTATGCCAAGATATTTAACGATGATGTGGATGTTATCAAGCTTACGGCTGATGTTATGCCGTATGTTGCTTTGTTTCAGATCGCCGATGGACTGAATGGTTCTTGTGGTGGTAGTTTGAGGGGCATGGGACGACAGCATATTGGTGCTGCTGTCAATTTGGTGAGTTATTATATGGGAGCTTTACCTTTGGGGATTTGGTTGGCTTTTCATGGGTGGGGATTGGCGGGACTTTGGGTGGGGCAGTGTATTGCGTTGTATCTTGTGGGAGCAATTGAGTGGGTTGTTGTTGCGTGGAGTGATTGGGAGTGGCAAGTCAAGAAGGCTTTCGAGAGGATGGATCATGGTGATGTTATGGAAGGTGGGGATGGAGATATGTTGCCGGAGGCATTACCTTACGGTGGTGCAGCTGGTGGGGAGAGGCCAGATGTTTGAAAGACATGGAAGTGTTATGATTGACGATTTACGATGGTACGATACTATAGAGCGAGGGGGCCGTTTTTTCTTGTATTTAAGATTATTAAAAACTTGAGTGGTCTAGATATGCTTTCCAAGTACAAAATATAGAATAATATTTGACAACTCTCATCAATTTCTGTTTCATTGCTACTCTCTGAGAGGTAGATTCTCATTAATATTTTCTAGATTCATCATGTAGTCCGAATTCCGAACGCGAAAGGTGGTCTCACATTTATAAGATCAAAGATTCCAGGTCAAAATGGTCACAGATTCAATTTCTATGAACCCCAAGAAATCATCCGGCCAAAGATAAGCCCAACGAAATGATGCAGTTCAGATCCTAAACCTAAAGCCCTTCTTGCCAGCCTCCGTGGTCCCACTGTTGATAGCCCCCTCAACAAATATTCCCTGATCAAGCTTCTTGTTCAGCCTCACAAGAATAAGTCTCAATACGACCGCCGCAATCATAGCCATTATCGCCATCGCACAATTAACACTCATCGCCGTCACGTATCGGGGTCCAGCACTCGCATCGTACATATAACTCGCATAAATACTACACGTGTTCGAGATAGCGTTGATGAAAGCTAAGGCCGCAGCTCGTTTGGCAGGTGGTCTGGGAAGGGAGTTTGAAATCCAGGCCAAGGCGACCACGTAACCGGTATACACGCCGGGCACCATGAGCATCATGGCGAAGTAGCGGGGTCCGGTTTTGGTAGTGCAGGCTGCGAGGATGAAGGCCAAGACGGCGAAGCAAAGAGGACAGACGATGTGGAAGAAGCGTTCTCCTGTTCGGTCTGCGTGCCAGGAATTTAGGAAAGTGGTGATAACAGCTAGGACGTAGGGTGGAGCTGTAAGCAGAAGAGTGTCTACGTTGTTGTAGTTTAGTGTTTTGACAACGGTACTGCGACACGAATTAGCTTTGATTATTGTGCCTTGAAACAAGTGCTTACGGGAAGAAGTTAGTGACGGTTCCGCTGGCGACGATTCCAAAGAGCATGAACATCAAAACATAAGTCTTGATATCCGAGAATGCAAGTTTGGCACCCTGGAAGAAGCTCTGGTGCTGAGCATCGATCCAATCATCCTCTCCAATATCTTCTTCCAGACGCCAGATGGCTAGCTGTCGTTCTTCTTCGGTCAACCAGCTGGTCGTTCTGGGAAAGTTAGGCAGGATGAGGAAGGAAAACATTGCTACTACGACGGTGATTGCTCCTTCGATGATGAACAGCCAGCGCCATGCTCGGAGACCTCTTGCGCCGTCCATATGCGCTTGGATTCCTGCTGCAATGAGTCCCGAGAAAGCTCCACTGATGAGAGCACCGGAGTAGAAGATTGCAGTGCGGAAACCAAGTTCTTTACGGGTGTACCAGCAAGAGAGGTAGTAAAGACAGCCAGGCTATTCAAGTCAGTGACAGTATCAATCTATTGGAGTGTAAAACTTACGAAGTAGGCTGCTTCGACAAAACCTAGCATGAATCGACAGGCAATGAGACCACCATAGTTCTGACACGCTGAAGTGGCTCCAGATATAATACCCCAGATGACCATACAGCTGGGGAGATAAATTGCAGGTTTGCCTATTTTGTTGAGGAAGAGGTTCGACGGGACTTGCATGAGAAGGTAGCCAACAAAGAGAATCGAGACTGATGTCTAATCCTAACTTAGCAATATGGTTCAGCATCACATTAGGTAGCATACCTGAAACTCAACACCTTTCAGGTCCAGATCGGTGAGGATACCAGCGAGTTTAGCAGCTGCGATGTTGTTCTGGAATCTTGTCAATTTAATTGTCGCAGCGAAGTAAGTTTGCTGCACATACTCTGTCCAGGTAATTCATGATATACATGAGGACTATCATCGGCATCAATCTCAAATCGATCTTTCTTCTCAACCTCTTTTCCGCCGTCTCTCTCTCTTTGGGCGTCATGCTCCGAATCAGCTCAGGTGCTTGGAAGACTCGAGTCGGCCTTTGTGACACAGCTTCATTTCCTACAAGATCAATATGTTGATTTGTGACTTTGCCGTCAGATCCCGACTCTGCGTCTGCGTTCGAAAGGCCAAGGCCCTTTTCGAAGTTGTCGTGCGCAGTAGACATCTTCACTTCTCGATAGCAAGTCGACGTTCGGTGAATTGAAGTTTGCTTCGAATGATTGTTTGAAAGGAAGGAAGACGTGAAGAGTACAAAGATAAAAAGATGAGACGAGGTTGAAATAGTACTGCGTCTGCGTCAAGCAACTCTGGGTGATCCCCGGGAAGGTGGATCGGTACTTGGTAAAAGTGAATTCTGGCTGCAGCCGTCGGTTCTACTTTAAACACTGCCAATCGAAGCTTGATCTCGGCCAACGCGAGCCGGTTTTGTTGGATTTTTGTGGGTTTTCTGGTGATCCCCAGTGTTACTCCAACATTCCATAAATTATCCAACCACTTATATTGTTTTCGTGGGACCGGAACGTCACTCTTATTGAAGGGGGCGGGCGCGGGGTAAACTATGTTGAGCTTGGCCCGAGGACTTAGTAGCCGCTCACCATGCCTGTTCTGACAATAGCTCGATGCGGTAATTGAAAGATTGCCGACCACTCCGGATAGTGACACTTGCATTTATTCAAGTTCGAGTAGAGAGTACCTCGTGATGATCAATAAAAAGCAACACGTGAATAGGAAAACTCCTAAGAAGGTCTAAGTAACCCATCGTCTGGAGGCCGAAGCTCTAAAGCTCGTAGCAAAAACATGCTTGGTGTATGTCCATGAATTCGCAAAAAATGTAAACGTCGATATTATCTTTTTATTTCGGTACGAATGGCGTATTGTTCCGCCCAGACGATGACACTACTAACAAGAAAAGATGCCACTCAAATTGAAAGCTCATTTTTGTATATTATTCTGCAGCTGAACTTGCTTGCAACTTGGTTGGTCTTTTTTATCCAACGTTTTTTTACAGCAACTGCAGCATTAATTTATCTGTTTTACTCAACTTGGCTTTGGAGAAATTCAGACAATCAAACTTGCGACTCTTCTGCTTGATGTGAATCACTAGGCAAATTCTGACTGATTGTATCATATGCATGCCGTTACTGACTGCATGACTTCATTCCATTCTTGCGCATGTCATCGGAAACGAAAAAATTACACCTGCTTCAATGTCTGCTGAGCTTCGAGTTCGGTCTGAACACCGCCATCTTTGGTATGTACGGTAGCACACAGCCACTCCGTACTCGAACTCAAGAAAGAGACTGTGTACAGGAAAAATGTTAGCAAAGTTTTGGAGCACGGCAAGGCGTGGGCATCCATTCATCCTTCGCATTTACAACAAGTGATTTGCGAGAGTAAATGATGTGAAAGAAATCAGATCATACAGGACGTAAGACCTCCTTGGCTGAGCCATAAACTTGGCGATATGCAGGGTAACAAATCGATATATACGATAGAAACATCAATCTGCGTTGATCATGATACGGCTGCCCGATGAATCTAACATCGTCTCATTTTCCTTCGATCCCGAGTCTTTCTGGTGTCTAGCGGCAATACTGTTATCTTGTCCTTCCACGCCTCTCGGCGCCACTCGCATACCAGATCCTCGCATGGTTTCGGATGTCGCAAGATTCTTCGATAATGCTCCAACATTCATGTAACATGCGAATCGGTATGAGCCACATAAATTCGAAATTTGTTCGATCGATGGCAGTCCGATGCCGTGGTGCAGGGCCCACATCCGCTGCTATTGTCCGGGATCCGAACAAGTAAGAATGGCAGGTCAATGTGCGGGACAAGGTATGCAAACTTCAATGAAAAGTATCGTGGGAGCATGATGCAGTTAAAGTTTCGATTGTTTCGCTAGAATCTTCTGTAGACCTTCCTTGAGGTTGCTATTGAGGCCATTGGGCGAGGGTCGCCCAGTCTTCCTGTCAACGAAAACGTGGATGAGTTGACCGATACTTTTGACTTCTTCAACCCCTCGTTCGAACAAGGCGATCTCATACGTGACACTGCTTTTACCGAGCTTATTGACCCGAAGACAAAGCTCGGCTACAGCAGGAAAGGCAATAGACCCAAAGAAGTCTCCATGAGAATGGACGACCAATCCGTACTGATCTGAACTTGGAGGATGAAGACCACATTCGTTAATCAGATAGGAGTTTACCACCGAATCGTATCTGGGACAGAGTTAGAGTTGTGGAAGAGTGAATGTTGAAGTCTAACGACAGGAGCTTCGGTGAAGGTTCACTGACAAGAAGTTGTAAATTGAGTTATTCATGTGATCGTACATATCGTTGTCTGACCTGAAGTCTATAAGTGCAATTCGCCAGAAATAGTATCGATCCTACCATCTTGTTCTGTATTCTAGGATGTAACCATAATCCGTCCTCTTGCGCGCCTTAAGCTCCCGTTGAGACATAGCGAATGTTCTATGCTTCGTTCGACAGCGTCCCAGCTGTTCAATCGATCGAGAGAATAGCAGGAGCAGCAGGAGCACCTATGCAGAAGAGAGTGTAGAACAGGGACCGTGCAGAATACGAAACCTGAGAAAAAGAGTTTTGAGTCAGGAACCGTCAATCTTCCTCATTTGAATCCAGCTGTTTGAACCGAGGTGAGAGTTAAACCTTATTTCTGCCACCTCTTACCGCATCCGGTTTGGGCTTTGCTCGCACATGGTATCGAAATTATTTTTTTGACTTCTCGATCCCTCATCACGATCTTGAACAGAACACGACCACAACTGGAAGTCTCAGACTTCGACAATCCCGCTGGCGCCATCCCCGAGGGTCATAGCGCTGCTGGCTCGGCGGCGTGGAATCGTTCATCCAACAATGGCGCTGATTGACGTTCCCCAAACGACATCCTATCCACCACTGGAGGAAAAGAAACCTCTGGGAGCAACGCCCACAGTTATTGTGACACCATGCGATCCTTGGCCTCGTCCCTACTACCTTGAAAATGGGTTGCGACGCGTTGCACCATATCATTTTACGTACAACACGTATTGCAAGGAGAGGTGGAGGGGACGAGAGCTGCTAGATATATTTTCAAGCGAGTTCAGAGACCGACCTCTCGAGTATTATGTAAGTCGCCCGGGACGCTATTGCGTCCATCTCAGTGCTGACAGACATAGAAAGACGCCATAGAACGGGGAATGGTGACAGTAAACGGAAAGCCTGTTCCAACGACTTCACACATTGTCAAGAATGGCGACGTTATCTCACATACTCTACACCGCCACGAACCTCCTGTGACGTCCCTTCCCATCTCAGTCCTACACGAAGACGAGGACATGATTGTTATCAATAAACCAGCGGGAGTGCCAGTTCACCCAGCAGGCAGATACAACTACAACTCGGTCGTAGAGATCATGCGAGCTGAACGAGGGCACACTTGGAACCCACTGCCTTGCAACAGACTCGATAGGCTGACCAGTGGCGTAATGTTCATTGGCAAGCATGCGAAAGCTGCGGAGAAGTTGAGTATGCAAATTTCAGAAAGAACAGTCAGGAAAGAGTATATTGCACGGGTGAAAGGCGAATTTCCAGATGGTGAAGTTGTATGTGACATGCCAATCTTGCAAATATCTCCCAAACTCGGTCTCAACCGAGTCCGAGCAAATGGCAAGGCTGCACGGACCGTATTCAAGAAGCTTGCGTACTACACGCCCATCAAGGAATCCGAAAACTCAAAATTAGGGGACCAAACTGAAACTGACGAAGCGAAGCAATGTGCAGCTTCCGAAGGATACTCGATTGTCAGATGTCTACCTGTAACAGGGAGAACCCATCAGCTGCGAGTCCATCTACAGTTTTTGGGCCATCCAATAGCTAACGACCCTATATACAGCAATCGGCGTGTGTGGGGTGCGAATCTGGGAGCGAATGATGCAGACGCATCACACGATACGGACGAGGATATCATTACCCGTCTTTCCCGCATGGGCAAATCAGAAGTTGCTGATGCTGTGGCATATCACGATGAGATGGTTGACGAGTACAACAAGAAAAAGGCCGAGAAGATGTCTGGAGAAGTCTGCGATATCTGCCAAACACCACTTTATACAGATCCTGGGGAGCAGGAACTCTCCTTGTGGCTACATAGTCTCCGCTATGAGGATGCTGGGGGTTCTTGGAGCTATGTTAGCCCTCTACCCAATTGGGCTTTGCCACCTCAGGGCATGCAAGGGCCGACAGAGGTTGGAGGGATGGAAGCTCTCGTGGAAGCGGTGAAAGAACAAAACCCTGAGATCGCATAGATCTTTTGTGGTCTTGGCATCAGCGAACAGACACTCATACGGGTCAACCCTTCCGTAATCGAATACGATGCAAAGGCGATTCAGACCCAACATGGAGAAGTCGGATAGCCATCACCAAAAGATCACAGGTCGAGAAAACCAACTCCGACGTGCGCAAGATGCGTCTGAAACAAGAGGCATTCTTATATGCACTGCCACAGTCGTTTGATCTAGAACTCTAATCAGGTGGAAAGAGTAAGTGGCAGTGGCAAATTTTCGTTGCGTGGGTTATTACCCTTATGCAAAGCTGGAGTCAGACGCCAGGGACTGACTCTGTGAGAGCTGGTGGGGGAAGATAGGTGAAATCCTTGGAGGGGTCTCCAGATCGAAGTCCATGGATGCATAACAAGCAATCAGAGCTCGAGAAGCGAGTATCCAGTAACAGACTTGCTTCAGGCACATTGAATAAGGTCGTTGCGGCTTATGTCCAAGCGGTCCATGTCCACGGCGTCGAAGCCAAAGAGTCTTCTCCATTTGAAAGCCCATAGCTTCCAAGCCACTAATGTCGTTACGCTATGAAAGACCAAATTCCTGTAAGCAGGCCCACACTAGCAGACCCTGGATCCGAATCTTTCACATATTTTGTTGTTTTGTGTGATTTTGAGTTTGTGACATGTGCTAGCGTAAAAGTCTATTTGGCGAATTCCTACCACCCTTTCGATCCTTATACGCAAGAGTCAAGATGGCTTCGAACCCCCACAGCGTACGTCCCGAACATTTGCATTCCATTCATTAGTAGACTTTTTAAACAATCCAAGCTTAGGGATCGCATCGCTGTCCATGTCCGCGACGGCCTTTGCCATCTCATCATATATCCCTCTTGCAGCCTCCCAAAAAGAAGATTTTCGCCACGAAGAGGATCAATATCATCTGTTTTGAAATATTACTTTCTGGCAGAAACTGGCAGGTCCTATCATACGCAGTTTTATTTTTACAGGCGACAGTTGTTACCATCAATCCCTTTTGACGGCCTTGACCCGACTTTCTCTCGTGGAAAATACCTGACGACGCCTAGACAAGCCGATTAGCCGCCATAAAGGCAGCCGCCCTGACAGCATGTCCGACGAAAATCCCACCTTTTACGACAATGATCAGTCGCAAGATCCTCCTGAGCACCAAAGTAGCAATAGCAAACCTGGAGCAAAACGCAGAGGTATGAGTACAGTGTGGTAATCCGAATTCGAATGTAGTGCCGTTGTCCACATGAAAAACTGAGGATACACACATCTAACAGAATTAGCTTCTCGCGCCAGGACTCGAAGTGTCGCATCCTTAATCCCTGAGCAACTCGCTCGAAAAAGAGCCAACGATCGTGAAGCACAGCGTTCTATACGGCAACGGACGGTAAGCACGACACGCACGAGAGCTGGATATCGCACTAGGTAATGTTTGCTCACAGCTAATGGGACATTCGTTAGAAAACCCACATTGAGGATCTAGAGCGGAGAATCCGAGAGTTGTCGGGAGATGATGAACCACAAAGTCTTGAAGATGTACGGCGACGAAATGCAGAGCTGGAAGAAGAACTTAGGCATCTCAGAGAAGCCTTGGGCCGGTCCGAGGGCAGTTTGACATCTTCGCCTGAGTTGGCACCTGTGTCTAGTAAGTCTTTTAATACACTGTCGAGACATATTCTCTGTCAATTTACCCCAAATTGATACTACACCCGCAGTATCCGCCTCCAGACTCTCGATGCTGTGCTCTTTGCCCGATGGAATGGAACTGACCAGTATTTGCTCTGAAGCTAGATATGGGATGGACATGATAGATTCTCCGTACTCATATTCACCGCAATGGCTCTCCTCTTCACCTGGTCAATCCTCGCTATCTTCGTCACCGTACTCTAGTTCCAGTGCTGGCGAATTTATGTCATCTCCGGCACCAGATTATTCAACATTAGAACATGGCTTCTCAGACCCCGGAAGTGCGAGGAGCGATACTTTCAGTCCAAGCCTGGCAATAGGAGACACGGCTAGAACACCTCCTCACATTGCTCCTGCCACAAACCGTAGATGCATGCCATTCAACACAAGACCTCATTTTGGACGTAGCAGGTCTTACCCCAATGGAAGACTGGGTAGGGAATCCCCACCGTACGATGTAATCATGCTCACAAGTCGCAGGGCAATCATGGCAACCAGTCTCTTCAAACATGGCTTCCATGATGACCAGCAACATGTCAGGAATGCCTCAACCTACTCTGCAGAGTCAATCCATGGCTCCAACCAGTAGCCCCTCTGGGCTAAACAGTAATGTGGTGGGAATAGGTCCAGCACCAACAAGCCACCCTATCGCACCAACCAGCAATCCTCTGGGGATGGACGCAAACATCTCGGATATGGCTATGCCCATACCCAGAAAAGTACAATCTGCCTTGATCAATGATACCATACCTGAGATTGTGTCCCCGATTCCAAGACAGATACAACCTACTCTAACAATGAACGGAAATATGTCGAAAATGGATTCGCTTGTGCCGAGACAAGGACAGGATTTCGGGTATGAGGTTCCCCCATCTCTTGTAGACCAACCCTCTCTCCACACTTGGGAGCTTCCACTTCGTTTCGTACCTCCAACGGGCCCAGTGGACAGCATATTGATCGGACTGTTGCAACGTCAGAGAAACATAGCTCTATCAGGGACCACAGGCACAGCCCTCACCGGGCCTTATCACCCTAACCTTAGAGGCCTTCTGAACCTGGAAGATTCTGGCTCGTCACATCCAGTAGCATCTGTTCTTGCCAATCTCATTCGTCGAACCGAGTTGAAGGGTCTGGCCGAGAAAGTAGCTGCTATGCATGTCATATATCGACTGATGCAATGGCAAGTTTCGCCTTCTGCTGAAGCTTACAACAACCTTCCAACATGGTACATTCCACGAGCTCCGCAACTCACGACTGCGCATCCCATGTGGTCGACTTTGGTAAGATGGTTATTCTCTCCATCCGGTACGTCGCTGATTCCAAGGTAGATAGTATGGGGAAAACTTCGCGATATAGTCATCAATGAGCAAGAGACATATGCAACGGAGGAATTCCAGCGTATATACACAATCAGCTTGAACATTAACTGGCCATATGGCGATGAGAACATACTGGTATTCGAAGGCGACGAAATAAAAATGACGGAAGTCTTCAAAAGACACGTCAATAACCAGGCGAGTTGGAGTCTGGATGAGCCGTTTCAAAGACGGTATCCTGAGCTTAGGCACGCGTGCAGGTTCTCAGAGATTGCAGGGCCGGATCATTCTCCGCAACCTATGCAGAATGTCTATCATCGACAATAACTCTGAATAAGTACTGAGAAACTTGATACTTGGATTTTTGGTGACAGGAGTATGAACAGGAGGAATACTTTGGAAGCATGTGAGAATGCAAAATATCACAAGGAAAAGCGGCGTCGGGTAAAATAGAAATGGGTATGAATTGAGTTGTTTTCAACAATAGACCAAAAACTTCCTGTACACGATGAGCTCCTTATATGTGTCGTGTGAAATAGCAAGGGATTCAAGGTACGACGTTGGCAGAAGCATCATTTCTAGCCCAAGTACAGTCAGTGACTTCTGATAAGTCAGGATAAGGCTTTGGTTGAGACGTTTTGCTCGGATTCGTTGCGTGAACATGAGGGAGTTGAGATTGCAAAATATAGACAGAATAGCACTACACAAAGGAAGAAGAAGAAATGAATACAACCACGACTTCTCGGGGTATGCCCGTCTTCTTTATCAATCTTTAGATTGTCCAGGCGTTTCATTCCCAGACAAAAATGATGAAATATGGAGATTTAAACTTTCCTCCACATTGTCCCACTGAATCTAGACCCCCGAAGATCTTCTCCTCCCGGCACATGCTTTCGCGACAAACCCCATCACCAAACTTCGCGTCGCAACCCCGCGTCTCGACTCTTCACATTTCATGCCCAGCATGACGCATATGGCGCGCGCAGAACACCATGCAGATGAAGACGAGATTACGGAAGAAGAGGATGATAATACGACTTTGCACCGCAAAACTACAGCTCCTTTAGACACGGATGAGTATATCAATCGTGTGTCGCATGCTTCAATGTCCAGTCGCAAAGACTAACAGCCATAGGTGTTACCGGGCGCACTTCAGGCGACGAATCTGATTCCGACGTTCAGATCACCGATGTACGAACGAAGAATGATAAAGGGAAACGAAAAGCTGTTCCAGGAATATGGTCTTCTGAAGAAGAGGATGATTACGAGAAATTCAAGAATAGAAAGGCCGTGAAGAAGAAAAAGGTCGCAGCTACGAGGAAGAAGATAAAGGAAAGAGAGAAGCAAGTCGCTGCCAGACACAAAGCTGCTAAAATCAATGGAGAGTCTTCGAAAGAAAAGAAGGAGAGGATGTGGGGAGATGTGGAGGACTACGCTGACTTGATGGACGACGAGGTCCCCGAATATCTGCAGGAGAGAAGACAGCAATTTGATAGGGAATATCAGACCATGCATGAGAATGGGCTACGGTTGCCACCGAGGTATGACGATATCGAGTTCTCAGATGACGAGAGATTGGCGGAACTGGATGAGAGGCCAGACTTTCCAGCATCTGTGGAATTGTCCCGCGAATATAAAGACATCGAATTACCGCATTCTGCAGGCGTCATACCAGCTTCTATAGCACAATATCTGCGAGACTATCAGGTGGAGGGCGTTAAGTTCTTACACGAGCTTTTTGTCTACCAGAAAGGAGGTATCCTTGGAGACGACATGGGTTTGGGGAAAACTGTCCAAGTCGCGGCATTTTTGACTGCAGCATTTGGAAAGACCGGTGATGAACGAGATGGGAAACGAATGAGAAAGATGAGAAGGTCTCCACGAAAACCATGGTATCCCCGAATACTCATCGTCTGTCCTGGATCTCTAATCCAGAACTGGAAAAATGAGTTGGAGAGATGGGGCTGGTGGCATGTGGACAAATATCACGGAAGTGTCAAGGAAAGAGATGAGGTCTTACAGACTGCAGCTTCGGGTCGATTAGAAGTTGTTATTACCACCTACAACACTTACAGAAATCACAAAGAGCAGTTGAATATGGTGGAATGGGATTGTGTTGTTGCCGATGAATGTCATCAGTTGAAGGAGCGCTCTTCGGCTACAACACAAGCTATGAATGAAGTTAATGCTTTGTGTAGGATCGGTCTTACTGGAACTGCAATACAGAACAAGTACGAGGAATTATGGACTCTATTGAATTGGACGAACCCAGGCCGATTTGGACCTTTATCTACTTGGGTATCAAGTATCAGTGAGCCACTGAGAACTGGACAATCGTATGTGCCTTGCCTTGAGACTCTATATTCCACTAACGCAAATCTAGTCATGATGCCACCTACCATCAACTTAAGCGCGCAAGACAAACTGCGAAGAAGCTCGTCCAGAATCTATTACCTCAATTCTTCCTCCGCAGAATGAAAAGCCTCATCGCTCATCAACTTCCAAGAAAGACGGACAAAGTCGTTTTCTGTCCACTTACAGATATCCAAAGAGAAGCCTATGAGAACTTCCTTGATAGCGAAGTCGTGCAAATTGTCAAGAACTCGACGGACATGTGCGATTGTAATTCGGGCAAAAAAGCGGGTTGGTGTTGTTATGCGACACTGCCTGATTCTAACACGAAGTGGCAGGTACGAATATCCTTCATTGTTTTGAGATTTATACTGAATTTGCTTAGGCCTTGGTATTCCCTCTTATTGCTACACTTCTGAAGCTCTCAAATCACCTCGCTTTGTTGATACCCAGTGCCTCGGATCCCAGTGAGAAACAACAACGCGATCTCGACTTCTTACAACAGATGGTTCCAGATCGCTGGGAAGACCTGTACAATCATCGAGACTCTCTGTTTAATTTATCAAATCCAGAGTTTTGTGGCAAGGTAAAATCTGCATCCAGACCCATCTGACCAGACTGACCGATTTGGTAGTGGAAAATCCTCAAAATGCTGCTCAAGTTCTGGCACGAGAACGGAGATAAAGTACTCATCTTCTCGCATAGCGTCAAGCTGCTGAAACTGCTCGAGCACTTATTCAAGAATACAACCTATAATGCGTCATTCCTCAGCGGATCTATGCCCAATGAAGACCGCCAAACGACCGTAGATGACTTTAATTCAGACCCAGCCCGATTCGTTTTTCTGATTTCCACCAAAGCTGGTGGTGTTGGTCTCAATATCACATCTGCCAACAAAGTCGTCATCTTCGACCCGAATTGGAACCCCAGTTATGATCTTCAAGCCCAAGACCGTGCTTACCGTATCGGCCAGCAGCGAGATGTCGAAGTTTATCGTCTTGTGTCAGCTGGCACATTAGAAGAAATCGTCTACGCAAGACAAGTATACAAGCAACAGCAAGCGAACATTGGCTACAATGCTTCCACCGAACGTCGTTACTTCAAAGGTGTGCAGAATGCCAAAGATCAGAAAGGCGAGATTTTCGGTCTGGACAATCTGCTCACGTTCCACGGCGACGATATCGTGTTGAGAGACATTGTAAATAAGACCAACGTCGCTGAAGCTAAGCGTGGTATCGACGTCCTAGAAGTCAACATGGATGATATACTCAATGACGAAGACAATCCCCTGAGAGTGGATAATGACGATAAAGGAGATGCAGCAATCTCCCAACTCGCCGCTATGCTCACGGAAGGAGAGAAGAATTCGAAGAAGCAGAAACAGAAGCCCAAGACGGATGCTATCGCCGCTATTCTAGCCTCAGCAGGAGTTGAATATACCCATGAGAATTCCGAGGTAGTGGGTTCTTCGAAAGTCGAAGCAGAGTTATCTCGTCGTGCTGAAGAAGCGGGCAACGACGTTGACTATGGTGAGGAAAGACTCTTTGCCGAAAGTCAGACCGTATTGTCAGAAGATGGCAAGGCAAAGTATCTCTTCCATCCACCTGAAGAGGTCATGATGCGACAATTCTGCACCATGGCGAAGACCTTCGGTTTCAGCAGTGCGACAGAATTTGCTTTTGTCGTTGAAGGATGGACTCAGAAGCAGAGGACGGATTGTCTCGAACGATTCTATATGAAGAGGAGAGACAAACTGGCCGCTCCAAACGAGGTTGTAGATGGGGTGACAGCTGGTAACGGAGTGTATGATATTGTAGCTAGGGCTGCAGACACGAACACCAAAGCCGACACTACGATGGATGATCTTGAAAATCTGCTTGATGCGATGTCAGACGATGAGTCGGAACCCAGACCTGAGACTAAATTGGTTGTTCAAGACGATGTAGAAACAGAAAGCGATGAGGACGATGAATTATGATCTATGATACCCTGGGACATTGTAATGGATAGGAGGCAGGTTTTCAGGCTAGCAACTTATCGTTGCTCAAGAGTAGAAATCTATTTTGATGATGCTACCTATATGCCATTCCAATCCCAATGCCGCTTTGCTCATATCATCACAAACGGGTATTTCCTCCTCCCAAGTACAAAGCAATGCATAGACACGCACAATCCCTCCTCTCCATCCAAATTGGAAGTCCGAAGTCCGCCTGCCCAAATCCAATCCAAAAGTCCATCCCATACCTAACCAGCCCCACTATATATCCAAGTACACGAATCAAACTATCTACTCACTGCTCTCCTCATCACTACCAGCCTTAACCTCCTTAATCACACGACCAATTCCCTTTCCACCCTTTCCCATCCCCTTCTTTCCCTTAACGCCCTTACCCCTCAATCCAACGGGTACCTCCTTCCTCACAACCCCATCCTCAAACAAAACTCCAATGTCCGCTCGTCGAGCAACAACCTTCTTCCAAAACTGCTTGCTCACAACCCCCGTCTTATCTCCCTCCGTAACCACATTCCCCGCCTCAGTCCGCGACCATGTGATCGCCGGGTCAGCCGCCATCGCGGAGCGGAGCGGGATGTAGATACTCACGTCCGCACTGGACGACGGCGTCATTTCGCCCTCTGAGGATAGAGCCGAGAACGAAAGGTTCGCTTGGCCGCCCGCGCGCTTGATTCCACCGGATGCGAGGATCAGGGGGTAGTTGGCGTAGGAGGTCTCGTAGACGATCAGGTCGGGCAGGTCCTCGGAGTCGATGGTGAGAGGGGTTAGGATGGCAGAGGTGGTGGTGGGGGTAGCGGGCGTTTGGAGGGAGGGGGACAGACGGATTTGGTAGTCGGAGGCGTCGAGGTCTTCGTCGGAGGAGTTTTCGGTGGAGGGGTCGAGGCGGATTGCAAAGCGGGATTTGTTGGAAGTGGGGGAGGAGATCAGGGCTTGGAGTTCTAGGAAGGTGATTTTGAGGGAGGAGATTTGGGGGGCGGCGAGCTGGAGGTGGTTGTTAGTATGTGATTTTCAAAAAAGTGGGGTAAAGTGGCATATTGAGAGAAGCATACAATATCATCACAGTCAACCCAGCCTTCTGAATCGGCTACGAGCTTCTCGGCTCCTTCTTCTTGCTCTTCGTTCTCGTCCACGGTGCGTTTCAGCACGAATGAGAGGGCTTTGGAGATCAGGACGTCACGCTCGTCTACGACGCTGTAGCCACGTCCGCGGGTCTTCTTGGCTACGCTGCCACCGTGCTTTCCTCGTCCGTGACGGGAAGCATTGGGAGAGATTGGAGAAGGATCCATGATTCCACCGTCGAGGGAAAGCCCCTGGAGAGGTTGGAGAACTGCAGCTGCCATTTTGGAGAAAAGGGTCGATTGAGATGAGAAGAGAGATGTAAAGCTTTGGTATCAGAGAAGAGTATGAAAAGTAACAGAGAATAGTATGAATGGAAGAGAAGGAAGAAGAGGGGGAGCTCCAAAAATTTATGTTTCTATCAAGCAGACGGTGTGACAAAAAATCTAGCTCCCTTATCCGGGCATCTGCACCGACTTGTCCACGAAAAAAAGGAGGCGTGCCAACTTGTTGCAGAGCCCAGCCAACGGACTTCATGCCATCGATTTACCCATCCTATTGCCTGCATACTATGCACTCAGTCATAGGCACTTGCCTGCTCTGTTCGTTGCTGCAGCGGGGTCCGTTCCTGCACGCCTTCAAAGTAAACATAGCGGTGTGGAGATCGTTATCTACTCGTGTGACAACGAAGGCTCTAGCCAACGGCGCGACCCGCAGGTCAGACGCGTGCATGTCTCTGATCCGTTCATTTTAGTTGCTTGCGGGGCGAATTCTACATGTTTGATAAAGAGAGGAAGAAGCGGTGTGTGAGCCGTAGCGTGATTGGTCACGTGTTTGCCTCAGGATATGGGGAGTTTCAGGACTAGCTTCCCAGCCTCCCACCGTTCACGCTGGTACCGCCGAGGAAAACTATCAATAGTCCAGCTTTCTGCATGCATTTGTTGTGAAAGTTGTGTTGGCAGTGCGGAGTCGAATTCCTCCATCCTTTCGAGCTTCCCGAGGATTCCTTGCGTGATAGACATCCGAAGACAGGAACAAATTACCCCACTTTGCCCCTTTGACCGTGCTATGGTACTCCGGTGATCTGTTCGTTTGATGTTTCGAAGTAGTTTCTGTACGTGATTAAGGCGCCATTCCCGCTACTATGTGGCTGTCCGAACCTGTTGAGTAAATCTTCGGCATCATCGGGTACAGACAGTCAGTATTCGACACTAAACACCTCAAATTCTAAGTATTGACTTGACTCGAGGAATGATCGCCTCCTCCGGTAGTCTCGTGAATATTTCGGTCTATCCAGCTCACTAGACCATTGGTAGCACTCCTTTAGATGCCTCCTTACTTAGTTGTCGAGAGACGAGGCGGTGCCTGTATGGAGCATTCGAGGAAATTTGCTGATCCTCAGAGAGCAGGAAAGTAATAATAACACTAGCTGATAACTCCTAGAGCAGAATGGTCCTGATTTCATGGATTTGGAGACTATGTGTGTCCTTAGAAACAAGTTATTGCCTTCAGACATCATCTGACACGATGCTGAATCCCTACTTGGAGCAATACAAAGCTTGAGAAGTTTTTCTAAATAGGAATTCAAGAACGAAGCAGAAGACCAAAGCCTTGACAGCCAATGAAGTGTTGTGCACGAGGCAGAGACGCGGACGTTTCCCTACAACAATCACCTCACTAGCAGTATCCTGTCCAGGAGCTACTTGAAGCTATGAATCTCAATCCAACATAGTGTTTGGCTCTGCATGGTACTAGCAAGGTCTTCTGCAGCAACAGGATTCATACATCTGAAAGTTAGAGTGGGGATGTTGGGGACTCTACTTCAGGATCAACTCAGGCTTGAACTTCAAGTGGCGTTTCTGTAGCAGTGCCCAACGAGCTTTGTCATGAGGACAATTGATCGGAGAATATCGTGACAGTAAGAAATTAGATGTTCGAACAAAGTCCATCTTCATTTTCAGAATCCGAGACCAGACATACACAGTCATACAAGTTGCACGGAATGAGTACCGGCACGTTGAAAACAAGCAGGCTTCGATCTGTGCGATTCCAAGGGCCGAGAAGTTCATTCTAATCTTCTTGACAATGGAGACATGAACCAATTGGCAGATACCTCCAGTCCAACATCGTGTCAGATTGCGCCGTGCATCAATACATCGTTAAGAGACTAATCTATGAATGATGCGCTGGCAGATGGATGACGGTACCTGGTTCCAAGATGTATGAACTCCAATCTGCACAGTCCTGAAAAGCATGGGACGGCTAAACCACCACTTAAGGTGACGATGATATGAGATCGAGATACGTCGACGTCCAGAAACGCCTTGGCTATCGTTCGATGTTGCAGGGTTACAAATTCCTTCCTGAGACTGTCTGTGGACTTGCACAGAGTCAGCGTAAGGAATCTGCCTGTGCTTGAAGTCAACACAGGTTGTGTTCATGGAAGCAAAAAGAGGTGATGCGCCATGGTATATGTTCATATGATATTCCAGAGCAATACTGTATCAGAGATGAAGTGCTAGCTAAATGATCGAAAGATAGACTGGCTACTGCTGAGTATCACATCGAGTGTACAGTTATAAGGCGACCAAGATCTCCCAGGGCAACTTGCCAGGCGCTCCATATCAAGGAAGATTCCGATGTCCGGGGATGCTTGGAGAACTTATGTATATGTAGCGGAAGCTCTATTAGAAGTCTCTAACGAGCTAGACATAATTTCCGATGTACGAAAGAAGCAAAAAAGAGGGTGAAACTGCACCAAATCAACATTTAACCGCAACTTTTTTTCAGCCAGAAAAGGGGTGCGGCTGAGACCCAGAACGCCACGCGAAAAGCACGGCACGCAAAGCCAGTACCTCTGTACCGTCGTCGGACGAATATTTGTCTAATTCAAAATTTGTCGCTGTAGTACGACAGGAGCACTCTTGCGAGCATCGTGTTCTTCCGAAAAATTGTAGGTCTTGTGCGGTTCTTCATCTTCTGCAATATAAATCGGCATCGGGATCACGGCATCGGGATCTAATCGTGAAGAGGAGTGGCGTTTCTTGGTGCTGTATTTAATCAAGACAGTGGGAAGAATGTGTCTTCATGAAGGAAAACGTTGCGTTCGGATATCTGTGCCGTGTACGGTCCCGAGAGAAGACTTCAACTTGTCATGCTGACAGTGCACGAGATTCTTCGAGGCTGTGTCCGACGTTGTGTTTCCGGGGAATCATAGCGTAGAGACCGCATAGAGAATACGTCAGCATCTTCCAGCGGGGCGAAGAAATTTTGAACAGGCTGAATAGATGCGAAAAGGTGGAATACGTCGCCACAAATGGTACTGGTGACTTCTTCTGGTCGTTTAAGTGAGGATATATAGAGTGATGTCGCGTGTTCTGCTCAAATCTCAGCCTGTGTTGGTGTGGCTGCATGTCTCAGGGGAGATTTTGGCTGCATAAACAAGGTTTAGTGCGTCGCCACTAAAGGCTTAGCGCCGAAAGTCAGCTTTATTGTTCTTTCCATCTCACCTGAATCTCTTTTCAATTCACTCATTATTGATTCATACGCATCTTCAATTCGAGACCACGGTCGGAGGATTTCTTTGGGGAGGTCAACCATTCACGCATTTCTATAATTGGGGTCAATTAGGGAAAAACAGTCCTTCCAATGCAACGTCACCACGGATACTAGCCACGATGCCTTCACGGCCAAGAGAACCTACGGATGAGGGTTATGGAACAATCACTACCAGTTCAAGTAGTTCCGATACTGACAGCAGGTCATCGTCGCCGCATGGAACCGATTACAAGCCGCGCGATGGTCTCAAGCGTCGTGGGTCGGCCTTTGATCGGGAAAGGAGGAAATCCTTCATTGCGGAGGATGAAGACCCTTTCCAGATTGAGCCGCCAACGATGAAGAAGAAGGAGAAACCAGTAACATGGTCAAGCTTGCCTCACAGAAGTCAACTCATTATTTTGACAATGTCTCGGCTCTCCGAACCCCTGGTCCAAACATCTTTGCGTGTATGTACCTCCGCTTCCGTCGTTCAAAAAAATGCATAACTAAACAATGGACAGTCATATCTATTCTATCAATTGAAGTCTTTCGACAGAAGTCTTCCAGATTCAACCATTGCTTCTCAGGCTGGTATTATGCAAGGTGCATTTGCCGCAGCACAGTTATGCACTGCTATGTTATGGGGACGCTTCAGTGACAAAGCTGGCCGAAAACGTGTTCTACTTCTTGGACTCTCTGGGACTGCTCTTTCGTGTCTCGGGTTTGGATTCTCAAGTAATTTCTATCAAGCACTTTGTTTCCGTATGCTAGGTGGTGCTCTGAATGGCAACGTAGGAGTCATGAGGACCATGATCTCTGAAATTGTCAGGGAGAAGAAGTAAGATTGTACCCAGGGGCTTGAGAACATCAATTAACGAAAATTAGATACCAGTCGAGGGCGTTTTTACTGCTACCAATGTGCGCGAATGTCGGAGTAATTATTGGACCAATGCTTGGTGGCTTGACGAGCGATCCCGCATCGACCTATCCAGAATTATTTGGCGGTATCAAATGGCTCGAGAGATTTCCATACTCTCCACCGAACATCATCAGCGCAATTTTCCTAACATGCGCCCTTCTTGCTATTTTCTTTGGCCTGGATGAGACTCACGAAGAATTCGCTCAGCAACGAGATATTGGAGTCAGCTGCCGCCGCAAAGTTTCCGGATTCTTCAGTCGTCTCTTTACCAGATCCGACAAGCAAAACTACTCTTCCCTCCCCAACCAACCTCAGGACCACGTCACCGAATATCTTCCACCAGTATGGAAACCGAAGAAACGAGTCGCTCCTCGGTATCCTAACAAGCTTCCTTTCCGCCGCATCTTCACGTACAACGTGATCTGTACATTAATCTGCCATGGCTTGATGGCTGGTTCCATGGGAACGTTCAACAATATCTGGTACACCTTCTTATCGACACCTGTTTATGATCCTGCCAAGGCGCCGCCAGGCTATACGCCCCATCTGCCAATCTTCTTCACTGGTGGAATTGGCCTTCATCCTGCGCAGGTAGGATGGGCAATGGCTATCTTAGGAACGATTGGCATCACTCTGCAACTTTTCTTGTATCCTATGGTCAACGCTCGCTTAGGCACGATCCGCTCTTGGAGAATTGTCTTGTACTGCTTCCCTGTAGTTTATCTCCTCATCCCGTTCCTGTCTCTAATTCCCTCGACCACCCCGCCACCGAGTCCAAAGACTGGATTCCCTCTCTGGGCCGCTCTGATGACTTTGACATTCATCCAAGTCGTTGGAAGAACGTTCGCTTCTCCCGCTACGACGATCTTAATTAATAATTGCTCGCCCCACCCATCTGTTTTGGGTACGATTCACGGAATTGGGCAGAGTGCTTCTTCAGCTGCCCGAACAGTTGGACCGGCGTTGGGAGGCTTCTTGTATGGATTGGGTTTGAAGTATGGGATTGTCGGAGCTGTATTCTGGGGATTATCTGGTGTCGCCGTCTTGAGCATCATCGCAAGTGGGTGGGTGACCGAAGGAGATGGGCATGAAATCCGACTTGAAGGAGACGATGAGGCCGAAGCGGAAGCGGAAGCAGAAAATAGAGCCTTGCTTGGAAGAAGTTGATGTTTTGGAGTATTGCATGATCCGCACTTGCATTTCTCTTTTGTGTTTGTATATTTTGTATGTATACTTTATGGGTGGTCTTCGTCTGGCATTTTGCAAGGGTTTGGAGTTAGACGTTGCGGAAGAGAGACTTGGATTCACATCCATAGAGTGTAGAAAGAAGCGTGTTGCATAAATAGCTTGCAGAATAATTAAAGTACAAAAAGCACTATCAAGTCGTACCTTTAACAGCTCGCTTCTTTGCCCTTGCTGATCATATCATGCTCACTTGCTTTAGGGGGTTAATTATGACGAAGATGATGAAGGGCAATTGATTGGACAAGTTGCCGAGGAGATGCTTTTTGTTGCACGTCGCAAGGAATGTGCGGCCCTCGTAACGGCGCTTCTCGCTGATTGGGAGCATCTCCGATAGTTGTCTTTGCGGAATGTGACTATTAGCTACTCTAGATCCTTTGTCATTAATATTCACCAAACTTCCTCAGGAAATTATATCTTTCATTTAATTATAGTTTGGCTGTGATACATTTGCGCTTTGCGCGCGGTGAGCGCTGTCCGCGCGAAATGCGCAAGATGCGCGGATTGCGGGATGTGGGAGTGGCATCGTTTGCAATTTCAACGTGCTTGAAGTGGACCTGAAATCTGGGGAATTTGGATCATGAGAAGTATCCAAGTGTCAAGACTGCAAATCAGGAGGAATTTTTGGGAAGCTTTTTGAGGTTTGAATCGATGGCTTTCAATGATTGGCGAGTAGTGCCCACGAAATGTGTGTGGGTATTGCAATTCTACCTTCATCCAAGCCTTCATTTTTCACGAAATCTAACAAGCAAAAAAGCCAGCCTAATGTAAAAAGAAAACCAGATTCCCCAACAACAGAATACCTCCCCTCAAACCAAGAACTTACAAGCATCCACCGCACTATTGATACCCAACAACTCCTTAAAAGCATTCAACACACCTTGACCACCCAACTTCACCACAGAAGCAGCATCAGCAGCATTCCCCAACGTCTGAATGATCTTCACCGCTCCGCCTGCTCCTTCCGCCGCGTCCTTGATCTTTAGCAGCTTTGCTGCGGGTCCAACTAGCTCAGCGAGGCGGAATGCGCAGTCTGCGACTGGGAAAAGTGGGTTCGTGGTGGCTGCTGCGGAGATGCAAGCCGAGATTGTGGAGATCTCGGATATGGCTGAGGTTAAGTTGCGTGGGTTGAGGGTGCTGGAAATAGGGAGTGAGCGACGCTTGGATCTGAGTCTGAGATATGGGGAAATGTCTGAAGTGTTGGTAAACTCGGGGATGACGGCTGTGAGGTCTTGTCGAGCCTTTACTTTGGGAACGTTCCTGGCTCGAGGTTTGAATGGTAGATGTAACGCGGAAGCTACACCCTGGGCGGCGGCTGCAGCGTCAGATGTAACGTCGTTGAAGATAGAGGTAGCCTTTGTGATGACCGCTGGTGCTGCTGAGACGACTTGAGACTCGATCGATTGTGCAATGCTTTTCGCTGTTGATATAGCACCAGGGACGTCGGACATTAAGGATGCGATGAGAGACGTTGCTTTGCCTGCATCGCTAACAATATCTGAGCCAACCCCCTGAGCAATGCTCTTGACTGTTGATATAGCGCCAGGGATATCGGATGTGAGAGAGCCTATGAAAGACGTCGCTTTACCGACATCGCTGACAACATCTGAGCCAACCTCGTGTGCAATACTAGCAACTTCGGGAACGAGATTCGACGCTGCGGCTTCAAGTGATAGTGTGACGTTAGCAAGACAGGATGAGATGTTGGTGTAGAATTCGACAACGTCTGCATCTCCAGCTTGGAAGACTTCGTCTGGTACAGACAGGATAAGGTTCATCAGCGAATCGAGAGCCGACAGAGAGTCGGAGTCCAGAGGGAGAGATGGCAGAGTGACATTGATATTTGCATTGCTTGAGTTGGTGATTGGTGTTGCAACTGCTTTGGCGGATGCGATGAGAGAGAAGGTAGTTACTGAGAAGGTAGTGCCTTGTACTGTGACGGTTGAGCTGGCGAAGATGTCTACGAAGACAGTTGTTGTTATGCCGATGGCATACGACGATCCAAGGTGCACGGCACCAAGGAAAATGATGTAAGTGAGCAAAAGACGCATCTTGTTGGCCGTCTTTCCTGTTTGGAAAAAGCACAGGTAGACTGAATATCGAAAGAGAACGTAAAGAAGCGAAGAATGAAGGAGTCTAGCTCGACTTGCTTGAGTGTATATTCGTCTTTTCAAATCATCTCAAAAATGGATTATGAAATATACTTATAACGGGAACTACGGACCGTTCGTAAGGCTGCATCGATCACTGCAGAAATCCAACGCCAAGGCGTCAGAGAATCGAAGGTAGTTCTTGCAGGGTAATGATTCCTCCCACAAGAACATGCGTCAACTTTCACCTGTCAACAGCCAAACGATAGCACATGCTGCGGGTCGGGCCTTGCCAACTCAACGTTCGGGTCTGGAGATGACGAACATAAAACTCAACCCGCATCAAACACCAGGCTGCGCAACGTGATAAGAGGAACCATCGGAGATAGTTCAGAAAACGGGTGACAAGCGCGATGCCCCCGCAATTCGTCCGAAGAAGAAGGCTTGACGGCGCGTATGAAAACATGAGACGAGGACGACTCTCCGTCGGAGTAAAAAGCGGCCTCTTTTGGCTCGCGAGAACATCAAAATCCAATGTACCGAATTATTTATTTCTCAACGCCCAGCTTTTTAAAAGAAATTCTGTCTTTAGGAACTGTACAAAAATATCCAAAGAATATTTCTATTCAGAAACAATTCAATATTTCATGAGTATTCATTGATAGTTTTATAGATCAATTGGAGATTTTTCACTTGCTCATAACGGCCATTTTTTTTTCTGACGTAGAGGACGAGGTTGACACCATCTAGCCGACCTGCGGGCATGTCACCGAAAGCGGCCATATTCTAGGGCAGGTGGGACTTGATAGGGCTGAGCCTCAAAGGTGCGTCGGCGCTTATCTCAAACGCATGCAACCTTATTGAAGGTTTCGATAAATGAAGAATACAAGTGAACCAAGCGTTATCATTCGGTAAGGGACAGCAGAGCCTCGAGATATGCCTGTGCGTCTTGAGGCTATCATAACTTGATTTGGCTGCATACGAGAGAACCGTCGAGATGCTCGAGGGGTCGAGATGTATGATTTATGTCCCAATATAGATATTTCTTCTTAAGGCCACTCAATCCATGCAGCAGGCCTTCCAGCCTGCTGTCAATGGTGGAGAAAGAATTGTTTTGGAGATATGAGGAAGGATGGAATCTGGACAAACGGGAGACATCATCCGCCTGATTTGTAGGGAGAATCTTCGCCTATCAAGTAGAAGCAGCAGGAAACAAGAACAAGAGCAGTTGAACAAGCGGATACATACAGCTAAAGGTGCAGGGAATCGATGTATCTCACTTGAGTATTTCGGTTTCTTGAAAGCAAGATCGCATCTGAAATGAAATGAAGCAAAGAACGACAAGATTCATTAAAATCTGAAGTGAGAACCCCGACCCAGCCCGGCAATCATGATCCCATCTCTAACGCCAACTTCCTTTTCAAATAAAGCGCTAATCCAACACCATGCTATCCAAAATCACGACGTACTCAAACGAATTGTCTTCCAGCCGTCGGTTGGAATCTTCCTTGATTTTGATAGAGCGGTGGATGATTCTGTTGTCCATATCCACCCGGATAGGCGCCCAAGTTAACATCCGATGCGGCGTTCGAGTCAGTAGTCCACGGCTGCGCGTTGTAACCTCCTTCATAACCAACAGCAGCGGCTGTTGCCGCTTTGTTCGCATTTCTCTTATATCTCCAGAAAGCGAATGGTCCCATGACAATGACTACCAACAGCACTAATACCAGCAAAGCCCAATCGTACTTTGAGTTCAATGCCAATGGGAAGCCCAAAAAACCGTTCGCAATTCCTGCTGGGATCACGATTCGTCCAAGCCAGACGTGGATGGGTGCAAGTTTCGTTGTAGCCTGTGTTCGCTTGTAAATGCGGTGGTGCATGAATCCAAGGACGAATTGCCCGATCATTGCAGCAATGATAACTAGGCCGAAGATCTGATGTGCCGAGTTCCAGTGCATTGACTAAGTTATGTTAGAATTCGTCATACTGCTGAATCTAGATACTTACTCTCTGGTACATGGAGCCTGCGTAGATACCAGCAGCTGTTCCAATGAGGGCAACAGCAGCAGAAAGACCTTGATTATAGCCGTGCCATTTAACACTATTCAAGATTCTCAAAATCAATAGTCCTAGGGGCATAAGTCCCACGAAAGCTAGGATCATAAGGCAAGCATGCAAAGCCGCAGAGAAGTCATGATCAGTATTCTCGCTGACCTGTTTTGTCCCAGAAGTATCGGCAGTAGCAATAATTGGAGCACCTGCACTTCCAACGGCCAGAGTCAAATCCATCTGAAAGACTCCATATGAAGCGTGACGCTTTATGCCAGCTGATTTGCTGTTCGAATCTAAATCTCCCGAAGGACCACTTGCAAATATGAAGTTTGCTTGTTTGTTGGTGGGATCGATCGAGCCTCCCTTCCATGATCGACAGTTCGTACACATTGCGAACAAGGTATAATTCCCATCGCTGGTTATTTCGGTGCCTGGGAGGACTTGGACCGATAAATTCGACGAATATGCAGGCTCGACATGGCCATATGATAATCGAGGGCTGAGAGTGAGGTTTTTGCCAGTGCTATCTTTGTACACCATCCAGATCAATGAATCGTCCATCTTGTCGTTCCCCATGCCAATAGCCTGCCACTAATCAGTAATGCGACCAAGTCGAAGCTTCGAAAACGTACAATCCAGCTCTGCGAGGCATCTGGTGATAATACATTAGTCCCGGTCTTCGATGGGCAATTCAGGGACAGTGTGGAGACTTACCGCCCTGCATAGAAAAGTATAAATCATTGCTATCATCATCTTGAGGAATATTCAGAGCAAAAGAGACACTGCCGTCGTTTGCGGCGAATCCAGACGATACTGATGTCGAGACAGCTGTCGTAGTTGTCAAGAAGCTGAACAAAACAGCTCCTAGAGATTGTCAGCATACCCTTGAAGGCACGTTCCTGGCTGGAAGAGGCCGAGAACCGATTAAACTGGGGCATCTCCAGTGAACTTACCCACTGCCGTCAGCGCGGATGAGCTTAATCTAACCATGTTTTCTCACTGAATAATAAACAACTTCACTGCGCGAGGAATTTTGTCGCGATAATATTTTGGAAATGAAGATAAAAACGATATCGAATCGCTCAAGCCAGCCTCTCGAATGCACTTCCCTTTAATGAGAATCTATTATCGGAACTTGATGTGTTTATTTTGCCGTGCCTTGCGCGGCAGGGGCTTATTGGCTCGACCTGGCGGTCTCAGCATGTCATCGAAGCGCCCGCTGTGGACTGCTGCATCTTCAGCCTGCCGATTGTGCTGAGCAAGCGCCTCAATCTCACCCAAGAAAGTGTAACTGGTGGTATGCGGCTGGCCGATGTCCAGGATAGGATTGGTAACGTGTCTTGTGTGATTGGTGAGGGCTGAGAATGCTGCACGTTCAGAGGCTGAAGCAAGCCATGATCGTGAGCTGGACCACGGAATTGAGTATAGAAATAGCTGAGTGCAGAGAGGCAACGTCATTCGAGACAGATGTGGCCTTAATGTTATGATGTTAAATGCTGCCTCAAGTGCGGTTTGAATGCTCGACAGAGAAGTTCTCCTTGGAACTGCTGTCCCAAGGCATGAAATGACTACCAAGTTACGTGTTTCTTTGTACAACATCATTTGATTGACTTGCGAGCTATGGTCTGATGATAGTGCCAAGGACCCCGAGGCCTCCGAAGAACGTTGAGACATCTTCAGCTATCTATTTACCCAGGGTACCTACCTTTGCACAATTATCGCACCAAGAGTCTGTCTCTACAACTCTCTTGGCTAAGCATCGATATCTTAACTTTCATTGCTATTGTAGAACACATATCATTGTGCAGTCATCAACAATTAGCTTTTGCTTTAGTATTGCTTATGACCTGCCATATTTAGTTGTGCATCTACTCATATTTTCCTTGTCACCTTTCATCCATTCAGCGCCATTGTAACATCGAACCACCAAAGCTTTAGTGGTTTGCACTGTATCTTACAGACTGCCCAGCACCCGTTGCAAGATTTCTGAGTTTATTTTGAGCAGGCGTTCTACAAAATTATAGCAACTCGGCATAGGGGTCGCAAATTCCTACACTTACTTCCAAGTGCCTACCATGTGTACACAGACTACAGACCCTACAAACCTAAATCCTATTTGGTGTTGCTTATCTTTAATTCCACAAATTCAGATGGAGCCTTCTAGAATACTTGATTTCACTTTGGATGATGAATGTTTGGGTTTCTCATGACCGGCTAGTGCCAGTTGTTCAAAGATGGAAAAGTACCATCATAGAAGGCGAAGAGCGCCATCACCTTAGCAGGTCAGGGGAAATCGTCATAAATTCTCATAAGCGATTGCACACTAGCATATTACGCCTTCTTCTTGAACACTAATCAACCTCTTCTCAAGTCGCAATAAATCGCAAGACTACAACCACTGATTTCAAGATACATACCATGGCTCCTCAACGCAAATACACCTCCGTCCTAAACGACATCATGCATGCTGCTCAAGTCAACGAGCTCGGCTTCACCGAAGACGAAATCGAAGAGAAAATCTGGCATATCTACGAGGAGATTTGCCGCCATGTATCCGTCCATGACCCGGAACTAGATTACGATGGCAAGCAATGGCTCGCTGAGCTTTTAGCCTGGGAGGAGCTCTGTTAGTCGCCATTATCATTTGCGCTTTTGTGATCCAGGCTAATGGGAGTCATAGTTCCCTACGATAAAGACCAATTCCTTGGTACCCGTCCTCCAAGTCTGCCCAAACATCAGCACCCGAGATATATCGCACCGAATGGGTTGCCGTTCTGCGGGTGCTGCGCTTGTATGAGTTGGGAGCAGGGTGATCTGCGATGTCCCTTCATCCGGGTTGAGAAGTGTGGCAAGTCGGGTCATGATGAATTCAAGTACAGGATTGGAACCGAGATTGAGGGCGAGACACGCTGTCCTGCTTGTAAGGAGGACGAGAAGAAGAATCAGGAGGGAGCTGGCTGGGTCTTTGTTGAGAAGGAAGAGCAGAGTTATGGGGATAGAGAGGCTGATGGCTAGGTACGTGTGGATGAGGACAGCTGAAGGGATTGGCCAAGAGGCTATTGGAGATACTGGAGCATTCCTGGCTCATTATTTCCACAATTTGGTTGTGCGTGAGCGATATCATGGTTGTTGGACTTTCATTGGCGATCTTGACGATGATCTTGGGTTATGGAGACAGGCTTTGGTTTTCTGGTACGCTCGAGGTGTTCTGGAGGCTTTTAGGATATTCTCGATAGGCCATAGCATAAAGCGCACTACAAAGACAACGGCATTGCTTTGAACTATCCCTCTTTTCTGGTAAATATCTTAATACACATACATCAGGTTCAGACGTAGATTCATCTACCTAGAAAGCCTTTCTTTTCTTTGTTTAGGGAAATCTCACAAGGTCAAACCTGTGAATCTGACACCAACGTACCACCACCCAGGTAAAAAAAGATTCCTCTCTCCTCCAATGTAGAATTTCCACACACAAACGAACAACCGTTTTTTGAAAGGTTATGTAAGCCGGCGTATCTATGGCTTCTCCTCCCGAGTAACCCAAGATGTTTGTCTATCCAAATTTTATTTGTTGAACTCCCCTTCCCTTGCCTGTTGTTAAGAAAATAATAACGCATAAGCTTATAATCCGACGGCATTGTGACCGGGACATGCGTACTTCCAGATGAATTTCCCAACACCTCGCTGTTAGTTGGCAAAAACGAGCAATCACGTGCTGTATACTCGGAGGCTCAAGATGGAAGGAGCGACGGTCTCTTGCGATGTGCAACAAAAGCTCACTGTGATGAAATGAAACTAAGATAGAACATTACAAAAGCCGGAGTTTAACCGCAAGCGAAAGAAACTTCTTTAAGACGAAAAAAAGTTATTGGAGTATGTGTTCTAAAAGATAACAGTAAAAATTAAAAAAAAAGCCAAGAAAATGATGCTCCATCAGCAAGTTGTTATAGCACGACTTGGTGTCGATCCAAGGACCTCTGGGTTATGAGCCCAGCGCGCTTCCACTGCGCCATCATGCTTGTTCCTGCTGTTGGATGCCAGATATTTGCTAATTGACTTCGATAACGTTCGGTTCGTGGGGTGGTAGAAAGTGTGAGTCACACTGCTCTCGGCTCGCAAAATCGGGTCTACGATACCTAGTGTCTGTCTGCCCCTTATTTCGGCACCAAGTGAATTTCAAACAAAGATATGTATTTAATTCTGATATTTCAGAGTCTGTGGTTGTCCATTTGCTTCTCCACTCTTTAACATCTTTTCCAAGATCTCTAGATCTCCTAAAGCTTGCTCAGGTGACTGGTTCGGGTTTGGTTTCCCGGCCTCGATACCCTCAGCCCAAGCTTGAACTTCTGGCTTCACACCACTTCCAGCATTATGCAAATTGTCTGCAAAGTTGATCTCTGAGCTCTTGCCCTCTGATTCTTCTCCTTGTCTAACAATGACCCTATCTCGGATGATCGTGACACTCCCTTTCTCGCAAGCCACAGTGTACTCGCCGCCTGATAACGTCGTGCCAAAAGAAACGGAGAATGTCCCGGAGATACCAGACTTTGTCTGCCAAACCGAGTTAACCGTATCGACCGGAGGAAGATGTTCTTGAAGCAGAGTCGAATAGGCTGTTAGTGCAGTGCAATAATCAGAACCCAGTAATTTCCTTGTGCCAGCCACGAAATGTACCCCGCCATCAAGTAAGAATCCTCCTTGATACTCCGGCTTCTTCCTCCATGGAGTTTCTACGAACGTCAGCTAACGCAGATCCCAACTTTGTAAGTTGTACTCGCCAATCCATTTCCCGCCAGGCTTCACATTGGCAAACATCTTCACTCTGAAACCCAATATCTTGCCCAGCTTCTCGATCTCTTCCCTCCCATATTCAAAGCTCTCTAGGAAGCGGAAATTCTCCGCAACAGCCCACGTCGCACCTCCTTTCACTTTGTCACTCTGATAATATGCAATCAGTTTCTCCGCTCTGTGTATATCGGCTGCAATGGGCTTCTCAGCCAAGACATGTTTTCCAGCTGCAAGTGCGGCCTCGATAAATTCTGGCTGGGTCATGATTGGTAGCGCGAGGATGACGGCATGGATGTCATCGCGAAGCAGGAGGTCATGGTACGTCTTTCCAGAGCCTGCATCGTCGGAGTAGAGGCCTACATTGGTTTCGAGAGCTTTGGCAGACTTGAGAGAGCGCGAATAGACGGCTTTAAGCGTGAGGAGGGAGCAAGCGTGCACTGCTGGCTGGGTAAGTTAGTAAATGTGTCTCGGATCGCGGTGCGGACATACCAGATGCTCTTCGCGGACGAAGATGCCACTGCCGATTATTGCTACGCCGATTGTCATTTTGAAGTTAGGGAAGTGAGGTTTAGTTTGGCGGGGTTGTGGAAAGTGCAGGACCCCGCGATTTTATATCCTAGTGGATTGACGTCGATAACTCCTCCGGATAAACTCTAGCAAGGGGACTCCTTCCCGTCTGTGAGAAGACATGCCAATGAAAGGCGTCTTTGGCCATCTTCATTGTTACATAATTGGCGAGGCGGAGTTTTCGTCTGGTTTGAAGAGCATAATGAGAGGTGTAAGAGTGGGATGGGATGTGCCAAGCCGTCGGAGTTCCATTTTTGGCTTTGCGACCTGCTTCTATGGCACATTAATTCGAGGATGTATGCTTGGTAAGAGTCACCTTGAGGGAGTTTCAGCAAATGAATTTGTGTTTTATGCTCCACTGCTCTATGTCATGTTTTCAACCTCAATGGGGTGATTGTTGTCAACCGTCATTCGACAGAATAAGAGGAGTCCCTCTGGTGTAAGACATTTTCTTAGTTTGGGGTTTTTTCTTCATCAATGGGTATAGCGATTTCTTCTAGTTCTCCTAGCTCACCTAAGTTCTCCACAGTCTTCTCTGTCTTGGTGAATTTCAGTCGTGTTTCAATGGGGTTAGGTGAATTGATTGTGTTACGGTCCTGAATGGTTTTGGATAGACAAAGTATTGAATAGACATGGGCCGTTATCGGCTAACATACGTTTTCAGAGTTGTATTTCGAGATAGTTAGGTGAATCTGTTGCTGAGGCCGCGAGGTATATAAGAAGGGGTTTCGCGGACGGTTTTCGTTCTCCAGCAAACTTCCAAGTCAGATCCACCACCACAGAGCTGGCCCGGGCGGGTGCGCGCCTCACGTTGGATGGTTCCGGGGTTGTTGGTGAGGGATAGTCATTCTTTGAGAAGGGAATAATTGTCTAGATTGTACATCCGAAAGATCTCTTGTTGTCAATGTTCAGATCTGCTTTCGTCAGAACTTATTCCATTGTTGACAATGATCAGGAGGATGACAACAGTAGTCCTGTGAGCCCTCAAATATACCACAATATATTTTTATTCTCCAAGCCCAAGTCCAAGCTGGAGTCAAATATATACTTGATCCCCGCCGCAGTACTTATCGTATGCAAAAGTGTTGAAAAATTGTCAAACAATCTAACAATACTTTGTCAGTCCAACATTGCGGAGAAGGTTGTCCAAGCTTGTCTGGAATTCCAGACTGGTAATCACTACGCTGGACAAACTGAAATTAAGTTCCTCACTAATTCAGATGACATGTGTGTACTATTTCAAAGGAAATTGGGCCACGATATACTTATTTGATTTTGCTGAAAACGGCCATGTGAAGAGTGTCACTTGACTTTTGGAAGTGGTCATCTCAAGAAGCTCAGAGATGAGCAATCTCTCAAAAGCTGCACGTCAATAATCTTACAGTAGATTCAGCTGCGATGTATACGTACAAACAAGAAGGATATTGTCTGCGCAGAAATCTAAGTATTGAAGTCAAGTCAAAGTACCGTGACTCGTTCCCACCCCTCGCTTCAAGCCGTCCACTTTTGCAAGGTTCCCCGCCAACTTCTTCAACGGTCCAATCTCAAAGAAGTAACAGGAACGCGAATCATGGAGACCTCGATCCAAGTAGCTTCCACTTCCTCGAGAAATCTTAAGAACCAGTCGCTGGCCACCCACATTCTGTATGAGGTCCGCACTCGGTATGAAATTACCCGTTGGAGACTATCAATATTACACGGCAGATGGAAGCATCTCTCCTAGACGCAGGTCATCTTAGTAAAGGTGCATAATCTATTTCCCTGTCGGTGCTATATTTTTGCCCGATATCGATACTATGTTCTTGTCTTATTTCAACTCCTTCTCTGCTTCTTTTCTTGTCTATTGTTGAGATTCATACGTCGCCCAAAATGTCCAGCGAAAAGGTGGATGTTGAGCAGCAGAATGAAGTTATCAGTACCATTGAGAAGCCTCCCCGAGAGCCCACAGACTTTGAGATCGTGGAAGGGAAGCGCTCGAAGAAGGGTCTACTCTTACGTCCACAGCCATCAAATGATCCCAATGATCCACTGGTAAGCAATCTTCATCCATTTCCCGGACATTTTCACTAAGCAAGTAACTCAGAATTGGCCCGCCCTCGAAAAATACTCTACCTATCTTACGGTCTGTTTCTTCGCCTTTCTCGGACTCGTAAACAGCAGCAACTTCACAGTCGCCATTGTACCCGTCGCAAAAGAATTCCATACAACGACTACACGAGCTGGCTACCTCACCTCGATTCAACTCCTCTTCATGGGACTAGGGAATCTGTTCTGGATGCCACTTATGCGAATAACAGGAAAGCGGCCCGTATACCTATCTTCTCTGCTCCTTCTCGTCATCACGAATATCTGGGGCTATTTCGCACATTCATATGGCAGTCTCTTAGCTAGCAGAATAGTAGGCGGGTTCATGAGTGCCGCGGCCGATGCGACTGTTCCTGCAGTGGTTGCGGATCTGTTCTACTTCCATGAGAGAGGACATTGCATGATGGTCTTCCATACGGCGATCTCAGCGGGCGTGTTTCTTGGTCCGTTGATCAATGCGTATATTGTGCAGTATGCAGGATGGAGGTGGATGTTGGGGTTCATGTCTATAGCTGCGGGAGTTACGTTCTCGGTTGGACTGTTTAGTATTCATGAGACGGCCTACAAGAGGGATGAGGCGGCTTTGGATTTGCCTGAGCAGGATTATGCCCCGAAAAGAAGCTGGTGGAAGGCGTTGAGTTTGGTGGGAGGTTATGATAGAACTGCTAGCTTTTGGAAATGGTTGGGGAATACGTTGGTGTTGCTTGCCTACCCACCTGTATTGTTTGTTGGGTTGACGATTGGAGTATTTGTTGGATGGTAAGACCCCTCTCCATTTTCCAAACTTCCATTTCCTATCTGTAATGCTCAATGGCTAACAATACCAGGAACATTTCAATCCAATTAACCTCCTCCCGCGTCTTTACCGCAGCACCCTACCACTGGCAAATCCACGACTTAGGCCTTCTATCCACCTCAGCTTTTGTCGGTGCCATCATCTCCTTCTTTATTGGCGGTCGTCTCATCGATTTCATAGCGAACCACATGACTGCTCGAGCTGGCGGACATCCAGAACCAGAATTTCGTCTTCCAGCTATGATCTTCCCCGCCATCATCGGACCGATGGGAGTTCTGACGTTTGGATTGGTGGTGGGGAGTGGGAAGAGTTATTGGGGAGCTGCTGTTGGATTTGGTGGGCTGGGTTTTGGGTTGACAGCTGCGAGTAATGTCGTGGTTACGTATGCAGTGGATGCTTATAGAGCTGTTAGTTCCTCTTTCTTCCTCCTTTTCCCACTGTTATCAGACGCCATGAACTAATTCGAGCAGATTTCTGGTGAAGTCCTGGTTATCGTCTTTGTGGTCCGGAATGTGATGGCTTGCATCTTATCATTGTATATCGCAGATTGGATCAAGAAAGAAGGGATCAAGAAAGCGTTTGGGGAGATGGTAGTGATTCAGTATGCCATTCTGAGTTTGAGTGTGGTTCTGTATTTCTGGGGAAAGAGGATCAGGGCGTGGACGGCGACATTTGGACCTATGAAGAAGGTGCTGATGAGGGAAGTTTAGATTTCTCCATTGAGATTGAGAATGAAAGGCAGTTTCGTATGCCAAGTTTTCAATGCAATGGTTTTGAGAGACAAAGACGGTCGTTCTTAGACACATTTCCCACGGACATGACTCGAGGCTTGTTATGCACTAGTCCTCACAACGAACTATCATCTGGTGACTAATGTTTCAGCTTCTTCATCTCAACATTGAGCTCTTCTGTCTTCTCCTCAGGCTTGGGTTCTAACTTCCGAGAACGAGCCAAAGACTCCTCATTCCGCAATTCTCGCTCCTCATCCTCAACTGCTTCATTCCTTACCCAATGACTCTTCTTCGAACTCAAGCACTCTTGGCATCTAAACTACCATAGCTAGCTCCTACTTCCTTAGTCCTCTTTCGAGAGCGCTTCGTACGCCGCTTCGCTACACCCGTCTTGATCGAAGCACCCCAAAACCACGCCTCCGAATGAGGTTGCCGTCTCTCACTCCTGAACCAATCCATAACTTGATGAGGCGACACACCAAGCTCTTGCGCTATCGCCTTAGCACCCTTCGAGCCTTTTCGTCCATGTGTCTTGTACAGTTCCCGGAGTTGTCGTCTTTGTGATATTGTGTAATGGTATCTAGTGGGTTTGGGATGTTCGGGAACATCTTCATTCCGGGATGAGTCGATCGACATCTTGGATGTAACGCTGTCGTATTCCTTGGGCTTGCCTTCGATGTGAGGCTTGAGATCACCTGGGGCGTCGAGATTGATTTTGGTGACTGCAGTGATCCCTCTGCGGATGGACTTGGTGGCTTCATCGTCTGTCTCAGTCGCTCCCCTATTGTGGTCCTTGGCTGTGCTTGATGTATGTGTATCCATGTCCGAGAATCTGTCAAGGTATTCGATGAGAGGGAAAGCATGCATTCGAGGGAAAAGATCGCTATTAAATACACGGCTGAAACAAAACTTGTAAAATGTGCAACTCTCGAAAGGAAGGTACCAATGGAAATAAAAAGGATTCTAGAGACCGCGAGTCCCACTTGAGAATCTCATTTAAGTTTTTTGTTGCCCCGAATATGGAAGATTTGCTCGTGGGAGAATGCTTCCGAGAAGGTTAGTCTGGTAAGAAAGAATGGAAGTATTCATGCTGTGGATTCATGGATGGAAGCTTCTTGCAGAATACCATGAACCGTCTTACTGATTGAAGTTGATGCAATGGCATGAACTCCACTACTCAAGATGCAAGTGGCACCTCATCGAAAGTTCGGTGACAATGAACATGAGCCCGACAATGAAGTAACGGGGACGCGTCTTTGATCTCAATGTCTGGCAGAATTCCAGATATATTTGATACGGACATGCCGCGAATCGAGCTTGGACATTAATCGACGCTATCATGTCCTGCAACTGCCATTTTCCCCTATCTTTCGCCATACAATGCAAAATCCCATACTCCTCATAAGTCATGAATGTTCCCTCTAGTGTTTCCCTTAATTCCCAATTTCCGTTACCTAGGTAGTTGTTTCTGGTCCTTTCCCAGATTTTGATGCGTCGTCGGAAGGGGTTTTAGATGAAGAAGGCTCAAGCTCAGGCCCGGCCTCTTTCCCTTTTCCCTTCACCTCATGATCAAATGGCTTTCGTCCCCAAACCACAAAAACTTTATGATAAGCATGTACGCTCCTGTCGCTGATTGACTTCCTGGTGTTGACCAAGTAAACCTCGATCTCATTCTTACTCCATCCCAGTACCCGCGAGAAATAGCCCATGCTGAAGCCTCCAAGCCCTACGAGCAAATTGTCCTCGTGCATCCGGCCTAGAGTTTTCAAGTGTCTGTCTTGCGGCCATGTATTCACGGGGAGCTTGAATACTTTTTCTTCGACGTCAACGAAGCCGGCAGCTTCATACCATCTCTTAATTTTATTTGCTATGCGAACGGGACGATCTGCATCTATCGATGCCTCATCCAGATAACGCGTCCAAGTTAGGAATGGCCAGTCGGGTGGCATCGTTCCATCGTCACAATATGGCGTTGACATGAATTCTTGAGATTCCATATATCCGCCTGGTTTGAGGTAGTGGAGAGCTCGTTGAATGATGATCCGAAAGTCCGTGAAGCAGCCAAGAATGATGCGAGTGTGGATATAGTCGAAATACGCGGGCGGTACGGCCCAGTCTTCCTCAGAAGCATCGTCAATGAAGAATTGTACATTTTTGGGCACAGAAGATGGTTGAATGGGTGAAAGGTCCGTGGCTTGGACCTCGGCGGAGGGGAACTCGTCTCCCATTTCTATCGCCCAAGTACCGGTCCCGGTACCGATATCTAGAATGCGCTCAGGATTGGATAGTGGAGCAAAGTAATTTTTGTTCGAGAAACAGAACTTAAGAATCTCGTACTGGAAGTCCAGTCGCTCTGTTTCGGTTACATCATTTGGAAAGTGGTATGCTGAAGATTTTGATAAGTTGTGTAACCTTACAGAGATAAGCATCACTTACTACCACGTCGATAGCCATGATATGTTCTTCCGTTCTCTTTCTCAAAATTAAACACATCAGTGGAAAGCGATACAGATTCGCTATAATTTGTGTCAGCATGTGGTTGAACAAGATCTCGTCGCGGCACAGCAGAATCTGTGCAACGATCGTCTCCGGATTCCTGGGTACAGACTCTTCATCATTTGGGCTTGAGACATCGGAATTCGTCTGATTGCGCAATCTTGTTAGCATATGTCTTGAATGAGATGCATCTCGCCTACCATATCGGCCTCTATCGGCGTGGATGCTCCAGCCAAGGGAGAACTTTCAGAGGTGTTCATGGTTGATCGCACTCCCGCGACATTCGACGTCGAGGGTCGGACGATGGAGTCGAGATCATCCTCCTCGTCGTTCTTCATTTCGCACACCGCTTGAGCTTCGACACCTGGTCATGTACTGTACCGCAAGGTCCCAAAGGTGCCTGATTCACAGCGGGTAGGCACAGATGCTCTGGCAGGAGGTGACTTGCTGGCAAGAAAAAAAAAAGAAACGAACGGCTCATGGTTTTGGGGGCGCGCGGGAAGCCTAGGACCGAGCCTTTGGGCTGGGAAAGCGCGGGACATATAAAATTCCAGCAGTCTGGTTGCGACCCTGTCGAGTGGCTTTTCGACGAATCGTTCGCCCCGATCAGGCGGAGAATCAGCATGTACCGAGGATCGAATCAGTGTGCTGTTCTGGCTGCTGGGTGCTGGGTGTGCTCTGCAGCCCAGCGGAACGCTGCACGGGAACGCTAATCCGAGGGGGCGATAGGAGTGAGTGAGATGCAAACAGCCCGACATCCTTGGCTTGGTTGCCCGCTGCCCGTGGGGTCCGAGCCTCTTCTTGTCATGATCATCTATTCAGAGTCGAGGCAAACAATGTTTTTCCAGCTCAATGGGTCGTGGAAGAAGAATTCCCACACGAGGCGATGTTGCTTGTGCAACCAAGGATATCTATCTTACAGCTTTCCCAATGGCTAACTCTAGCGAAGACTGCGAGGCATCAACCCAGACGAAAACCGATTTGCATCCAACCGTTCCTAAAAGAGAGATGGCTGCAGGAAGAGAATAATTGAATGCAGTAGTCCGGCATCAGCGAACATGGTATTGGCATGGTTGGGACCACAGACATGCGCGACATTTTCCCAGAAAACGAATGTTGGTCTTGGTGGCTTCAAGGTGGAGACTCGGGATTACCGCCAGTACTATCACTCCTACAACTGCAGTGTTCCCAATGAACACTCAATTCAGATACTACATTACCAATGTTCACCATATCTGGCATTCCGGGTCATCACTGGAAGTATGCCTTTCATGGATCCGTCAGCATCGGCATATAGACTTCTCGCGGGGTTAATTCCTCCGTATCTTACCAATACTGGAGAGGGACGACGTTCACCTGTGGATGTATGAAATAGACGAGCATCAGAAGGTGAGCGTATCTTGTTTAATAGGTCTCAGTAAGTTCTCTGACAGACCGTCCTATCCGTCTAAGTCAAGGGTGCAAATGTTTAAGAAATGCTGTTTGACGAGTCGACGAGAATATCTAGAATTTTATCTGCGTTTTTCTTCCACCCAGAGAAGCCCTGACTTCATCATCGACGACTAGTTCCTTTTTGAATACAAAATTCCATGAGTGAACAGGCTCTTTTTGTGAGTGAAGAAGTCTGACATAATTCATTGTCAATCAGCTTCGGGATCTTCTCTCGCTTAGCTTTCCCGGGATTTGACCTGTACTTCCAATGAGGAAGGCCCATGCGGTCTAGTCCAGTGACTCAACATCCCCTGTTAGAGCAGAGCCTCCTTCCTCGTCGAGATCGTTCAAAATCTCAATTCTTCTTTTGAGTCTCTTTCTCTTCGAAGCAGCCATGTCATTCTCCGTCTCATCCTCGTACGAGAAGCTGCGTACCATTGTGGATGCTACATCCAACGATGCTCTACCATCTCCAGCAGCTCTCCTGAAAGCAACCAACAGCTTGCCAGCTTCGCTACCTGCCAAAGGTCTCGGTGAAGCTGCTACAGAAGCCCATCTTCTCTCTGATATCATACCCGGATTCAATGGTCCCAAAACATCTTCGAACTACTACGGTTTCGTGACTGGGGGCGTACTTCCAATCGCGGAAGTAGCGGACAACATTGTTACTGCTTTTGATCAAAATGTACAAGTGCATTTGCCTGATCAATCTGTCTCCACCGTCGTCGAAGATAGAGCTTCAAGTATGCTTGTCGAGCTGTTGAACCTGGGATCTGGTTGGAACGGAAGAACTTTCACAGCTGGTGCGACTGGAGCCAACATCTTGGGCTTGGCATGTGGTCGTGAAGCGGTCATTACAACTCGATTGAAAGCTGCTGGGATAGAGGAAGGCGTTGGTGAGCTCGGATTGCTGGCTGCTTGTCTGAAAGCTGGAGTCAAGGAAGTTCAAGTCTTGACCACAATGGGCCATAGCTCACTGTACAAAGCTGCAAGTGTGGTCGGGTTGGGTCGAGCTTCGGTCAAAGACATACCTGTCAGTGCGGATGAGCCATGGAGACTGGATCTGAGGACTCTCGAACACGAGTTACGACGCTCAAAGGAAGGAGTATTGAGTATTGTTGCGATCAGTGCTGGCGAAGTGAACACTGGGATGTTCGCAACCAACGGATTGGATGATATGAGACGAATTAGAGAACTTTGCGATGAATTTGGTGCTTGGGTTCATGTTGATGCAGGTATTTCAGTGTTCCGAATCACCTCATGTTATGTCCCACACTAACCTCCCGTTAGCATTTGGGCTCTTCGCCCGTTCACTCCCTGAAACAGACGAGTTCGAAATCTTGCGTTCGAAACTGTCAGGGATTGAATTGGCAGACTCCATCACGAGTGATTGCCACAAAATGTTGAATGTGGTATGTGCTGGACATCACTTCTCTAGCGGACTATGATCACTGACAATCCGCAGCCATACGATTGTGGTATCTTTTTCACTCGTTCTGCAGACACCCTATCTTCTATTTTTCAAAACCCGAATGCAGCTTACCTTGCATCTGGACCAGCTTCCATTCATTCGCCGCTGAATGTCGGTCTCGAGAATTCTCGCCGCTTCAGAGCCCTACCTGTCTATGCTGTACTCTTAGCTTACGGAAAATACGAGCTGGCAGAGATATTTGCTAGGCAAGTTCGTCTAGCTCGAGCTGTTTCGAAATTTTTGAGAGATAGTGAGGAGTACGAGCTGCTCCCTACGGTACCCAAGTCAGCGACCCACAAAGAAAACATTTCTGTGCCGAATATCGAGTTTGGTGATACCCACATCATTGTTCTCTTCAGGGCCAAGGACGAGGATGTGAATACTGAACTGGTCAAGCGAATCAATGCGACAAGGAAAATGTATGTTTCAGGGACTAGATGGGAGGGCAGGCCAGCTTGCAGAATAGCTATAAGTACTTGGAGGATCGACGTCAACAGAGATACGAATTTGATTAAAGAAGTATTGAAGTCAATCTTGGAGAATAGGGGGTAATGGTCTCGGTCTAAACACGAAGGACTCTACCACGACGGAAACAGATTCCTGCTACAAGGCGAATTCATATACCAACCATGAAATGCACTCCACTTCAAGCATATTACCCATTCGCAGAATCGTCCACTGCAATGGGTTAGGTTCTTGAGGGAGGGGGTATGTGTAATTTTGCACAGCCACAGTTACATCGAATGCATGCATGTCTTCCGAAAAAGTATAAATGCCTCACGGCGCCACGGTTGTGTAACTCGTTGTTTTGCTGGCGAGGCTGAGGTCAACTTCACACGAATCTGCTTTCATATAATCTCGTGGTTCAAGTCAAGGTATCCTGACCTGTTACGAGCTGACGTCGACGTTTCGTTCAACGCCCCCGAGCACAAGATGAGTATCGATCCACTCAGTGCCGTAGGTCCTGTCGTATCCGCGGCGAAGCATGCTTGGACGGTCTGGAAGTCTTGCAAAGCGGCGCCTGGAAGCTTCAATAACATTTCAGCTGAGGTGTTATCGCTTCACGCTTTGTTGAAGGAGGTCGAGGAGACCCTTGAGAATCAAAAGCTCTCCATTTCAACGCAGGCACGATTGGAGATAATTACAGGCGGTTGTCAAAGCCTCCTCGAGGATTTGCAGGCCCTTGTGAAGAAATACGAGAGCCTTGGTTCCCAAAGCAAGCGGACATGGGATCGATTGAATTGGGATGCTGGAGAGATCTCAGAGCTGAGAGCAAGACTGACTTCTAACACTGTCCTACTCACAGCCTTCATGAGGTAAGGAATTGTCACGTGCGAGTCAATGTTACCCATACTGACATTATCCTAGCACATGCCAAATAGTCGTCGAGCAAAAGTTGAATCTACTCGTCCAAGAATTCCGGGATGGTAAACACGAGGGTTCTGTTTTGACTGTTGCCACAATCGAATCCTTAACCCACGAGGAACAGGACAGATGGCGATCGATACGAAAGGAGCTCGAAGACATTGGGATATCTGTTGCAGCTTTCGAAGCAAACAAAGATTTCATCATAGACTGGTTCCAGCAAGCCATTCAGACTGGAGCTTTCGAGGAGCAAAGTATGTTTAGGGAGCATGAGGACGGGATAAGCGACGTCGATTCAACTATATCCTCTCATACAATCCAACAACTTCCTACAACAGAAAATGGTAGTAACGGTGCAACTATGATCGGGCAAGCTTCGACAGGTCCAAGCTTGATTTCGCCTGAATCTGAAGTGCATTCAGATCTTCAAGCATCGCCTGATCCTACCCCACGAGCAGAGTCATCAAAGTACGGCAACCAGCAAGAACTTCAGACGGTCAAAATCTCTCCAGCACAACGTCAATCACGGCTATCGGCCCTCTTTATACGGTTGCGAGGCTACAACAATGCATTCATCGGGGCATTGGTACGGAATGACTTGGAGAAAGCCAAGGAACTAGTAACCAAAGGTGCCAATATCAATGGCGCATACACCGGAAAGCACGATAGCCGGCAAGACTTTCCTGCAATATGCGTGGCTGTTCGTGAGAGTACCGCCAGTACAGTTTCGTGGCTCCTGGACCAAGGGGTTGATATCCGTACAACGAACCACGATCATGATACTCTACTTCATATAGCTGCAAGGCGCTTCCAAATGGAACCGTACATGTACGATATTCTAGATCTGCTTATCCGCCGCGGAGCTAATCTAGACGCTAAAGGCTGTAAGGGCCTAACTCCGCTCTGCATAGCAGGGGCATTGAATCACCAAGGAGCAGTACTTCGACTCCTTCAGTACGGAGCAGACCTCAGAATCGGTCATCAAGATCCACCTCTCGTTCATGCAGTGTGGTGCGGTCATGTTGACATGGTGTCGCTCCTGATTGAAAAGGGCGCTGACGTAAATACAATGAACAGTATGTCGAAACCAGTGCTGAGTACTGCGATTATTAAAGGCATGCCACGCGATATTATTCCATACTTGCTGACCCATGTCGTGAATCCGAATGCTCGAACGAATACTCACGAGCCATTAATCTATTTGGCATTGGATCGAGGCAAGGACATAGTTGCGTTGCTCATTCGCGCGGGTGCAGATGTCAATGCGAGAAGTACCATTCACCACCTGGGGTCATCATTACTCCAACTTGCGATTCTCAAGCAGAACCAACCTGGCATGCAAGATATTGTGGAACTCATCATTGAGCATGGTGCCGACATCAAGTATCGGAACTCTGAACGAAGAACAGCCTTGTATTATGCGGTTCAGTCTGGCAACGTCCACATAGCAGCATATCTACTTGATCATGGCGCCAACCCAAACGATAAAGCCCCTGCCCCTGTCTTTGCAGACAGGGGTGAAAATTGGGATATATGCGCACTTCAAGTTGCTCTTCACAAGAAAGACAATAAGATGGTTAGATCACTTGTTGAAAGGGGTGCAGATGTAAAGTTTCAGCCTCTAGCAGGACGACCCTTGCTGCGTCATGCACAGTATGACAGCGACATGGTGGACCTCATGCTAGAGCATGGAGCAGATATAGAAGCCAGGTCTACTGACGATATGTTCACAGTTCTTGATGAAGCAGTTCAGTCTCGAAATATGCATATGGCTTGCCACCTCGTCAGGTTGGGCGCGAAGATCAATTATGATTTCTTCAAGTCAGGTCGATGGAGCCAGCTTATGTTTCAGACACCTGGACACGAGATGCACTTTATTAATGAAGTCCGCCGTGATATCTTGAACGGGTACAGAATGCTTCAGATACACCTCGATAATCGAAATTTACAGAGTGCTCGTAATACACTTGAGCCGAACGCATCCGTACGATAAATTGAATATCCTTCGCTGGAATCTGCAGGAAAGCTCGATTTTCACTTTGCCAAACATCGCAATTCGTGGCCTCGGAAGCTTTACTCACGTTACAAGATCCAGGAACACTTGTAAGGAAGGTACCTTTCTTCCAGCCTCCTTGCACCAGCAGCTGTTCACTCCACAACAGCGAGAGCAATACTATTCATCGACAGGCATACTTAAGAATTGTAAGGAACGTTTGTGGCCGAAAGTTTGGATACAAGCGAAGGATTTCATCAGAGATTTGTTCCTAAACACCTTATGAATGAACACCGACAAAATGCAGTTCCGGAAATGACTCCAACAAATTCAAGCATCATTGTCCCCTCACCTCAAGGATGCATTACAACTTTGAGGACATTCAAGGCCAGTGTATTGTGTTGATACGGCGCTTCGCTCGAGCGAGTCTAAGAAGATTGAGTTGGACGAAATGGGCGATGTTGCATGGTGGATGGAAGCTTGTTGACAGCTTGTTGTGTTCGTCTTCGGTTTCTGAATGTTGTTAATTGTCGTCCTCGAAATCCGAGCTCGAAACAACCTTGGAAAGTATGTCTGAGTATCAACGATGTACGGTGATACATGGTTCTTTCTTGAAGAGAGCTTCACGGTTCGCCGTGCATGTCTTCATTTTCTTCGTTCTGTTTCCAATTGGCGGGACGAACTTCCGTTCTCTTATGATCTTCATGCGGGGAAGTTAGTTGTTGATCATCTCGAGTCTTGGATCTCGATGGACATCTTGTTAATCGTTGATCGGCAACACTGGAGGATGCTGATGTCCAATTTGGCGCAAGGAGACGAGATTGACCACAGACTACCTTCAAAGAGTTGATAGGAAGAGTATTGACCATCTAGAGGGGGAGTACACAAGAGCGTGACATGCTGCTGACAAGAAGCTCCGACTTTTACTAGTAATGCTTTTTCGACTTTAGAAGAACGGAAGTGTTAGCCTTTGCTCTAGGCTTGACTATGGCCACGCCACATTGAATGCGTCTCAACAGAGCGGCCGATATCTCAGACTCAGCAGCATTCGAGTGTTCGCTCGTCCTCGGGTGCCAGACTTCTACAGGAGGCGTTTACCATCTCCACAAAAGTACCAAGCCGACAATCTGATATCCGAGCCAAGTTGGACCAAATATCGCATGCCCCGGGAATCATCGGTCCGTTGCACATGCATCATCCAGGTCCTGCAGATTCCAGCCTCATCCACAATCACAATCTGGGTCTCGATCGTAGGGCTATGAAGCGGCTCGGTACAAATGTTAAAGAAAGTGACGAATGAAATAAAAGCCTCCAGACGCCGTTCAAGATAGTGTCTGCGGCTCGCAGTGTCAGCGAGACGGACAGCCACTACAACAATCAAGCTTCAAACAAGCTTGAGATTAGGTTTATTGAGAGCTGTCACGCGCTCGATTATGGAGATGTTCCCCATACTTTGCGATAGATGGTAAGATGGTATTGTCAGGTGGTGGGGGCTATTGGAGTCAAGAAGGATGAAGTTTAGGCATGTGGGAAGTGGGAGAGCTTCCCATGCGGGAATTTCCCACTGCCGTCAAACCCCGTCAACTGGCCGTGCACTCTTCTCGATTCCTCCCGTGCAGCTGCAGTCAACTCCCAGCAACTCCCAACAAATGCTAGCAGAATACCGACAAAGCGCCTATCTCGCTTTAACTGTCGCGTTAAAAGCTCCTGAGCGCTGTCGGTCACCTGCAATGCCATCGAGTAGGCCCGAAAGCTCTGACAGCGAGGCGACTCTGGTGCGTCCTAGCAGCATGCCGGACTCGACAGCCACCCGCTATTGGAGTCCCCAGATCCTTCTCATACCTCCTGTCGAGTTTGCGGGGAAACAAGCTAAACGCCAATTTGAAGCCCCGTCCGCTATTGGACACTTTCTCTCCTCCCGCATTGAAGATGTCATGGATTTGATCCGGCATCTCAGTGGCGCATGCAACGAGTGGTTACATTTCCCATATGCATGCAGCTGCAAAACAAAGTTACGTCTACGGCTTGCCCGTCACTTGACATGGGGATCATCAAAGCTCTTTGCTGGGATCCAGACCCCATGAGCTTACTACAACCGGGGGTTTCGAGGATGCCAAACCTTGGCTCTGCCAATCGTGGAGCCTAGTTTGAGCGATCTTTCCTCCTTTGAAGTCAAGGCTGGCATGGTCGAGGATGCATAGAGGGGAAGCTCACTTTTCTTGGGGTCCTGCCATATTCGGCCAGATTGATCCTCCCAAGTTCGGTGATGGTATAAGAGCTGTTGCCTTCCCAGAATTCTGTACCTAGGATTGTGCTTCCCTTGTATAGTACGCTACCTTCAGACTTTACTTGAGAGAGAATAATCATCATGGGTCTCGCTTTGAAGAAGCCTGCTGGCGTGCCAGGCAAATCATGGCCAGCTGTGAGTCTCAATCTGCGATTCCTGACAGATTAAAGCTCATCGTCCTCTAGATTGTCATTGGTATGTTCGTGGCGTTTGGTGGTGTTCTCTTTGGATATGACACGGGAACTATCTCTGGTATCATTGCTATGTCGTACGTACCATAGCCTTGAGTTCGCTGGACATTCTAACATGTGATAGCTACTGGCAAAATCAATTCTCGACGGGTTTCCGAGATTCGACAGGTCACCTCAACATCGACGCTTCACAAACATCCGAGGTCGTCTCTATTCTTTCTGCGGGAACATTCTTCGGAGCTCTGACTGCGGCGCCAGTCGCTGACTTTATCGGAAGACGCTTTGCTCTGATCTTTTCCTCCTTTGTATTTATACTCGGTGTCATCTTGCAGACTGCGGCAACTGCGTTGCCAATGTTCGTCGCTGGTCGATTCTTCGCTGGTTTCGGTGTTGGTTTGGTGTCGGCTTTGAGTAAGATGCATGCTCTCCATTTCCATAGACATCTCTGACGAGGACTAGTCCCATTGTACCAATCCGAGACTGCTCCAAAATGGATCCGAGGTGTCATTGTCGGCTCTTATCAGTTGGCCATTACCATCGGTCTCCTCTTGGCTGCCATTGTCGACAACTCTACTAAGAATCGCAACGACACTGGATCCTACAGAATCCCAATTGCTGTCCAATTCGCATGGGCCATCATCCTGATCACCGGAATGCTCATCCTCCCAGAGACACCTCGATATCTGATCCGTTCAGGGAAGCCAGAGAAAGCTGCCAAGTCTCTCTCCAAGCTTCGACGACTTCCTGAGGATCATGCTGCTATCATTGACGAGTTGGGCGAAATCCAAGCCAATCACGAGTACGAACTTACACTTGGACAATCCTCCTACATTGACTGCTTCAAGGGTGGCGTTCGTAAGAGACTGCTCACTGGGTGTCTTCTCCAAGGACTTCAACAGCTGAGTAAGTCCCTACCTCAAATCCCTCACAGGCATTGTGCTGATATTCGTTCAAAGCTGGTATCAACTTCATTTTCTACTACGGAACACAGTACTTCAAGAACTCGGGCATCAAGAACGCTTTCGTTATTCAGATGATTACCAGCGCCATCAACACGGCTTCTACTCTTCCTGGTCTCTACGCAATCGATAAATGGGGTCGACGTCCGCTACTCTTTTGGGGTGCTATTGGTATGACTGTCAGCCAACTTCTTGTCGCCGTTCTCGGTACGACTACCACTGGTCAAAACGCGGATGGGTCCCTTTACTCGAAGAACGATGCTGCTCAGAAGGCTTCTATTGCGTTCGTCTGTATCTATATCTTCTTCTTTGCCTCTACTTGGGGCCCAATTGCCTGGTGAGCTTGCATCCTGTGTAGTTGACAGATATCGATTACTAACCTGGAATTAGGGTCGTCACCGGTGAAATCTTCCCTCTTAAGGTCCGAGCCAAGGCTCTTTCCATGACCACTGCAACCAACTGGCTTCTCAACTGGGCCATCGCCTACTCCACCCCATACCTCGTCAATTGGGGTCCAGGAAACGCCAATCTCCAATCCAAGATCTTCTTCATCTGGTTCGGATGCTGCTTCCTCTGCATCACCTTCGTCTACTTCATGATCTACGAAACCAAGGGTTTGACCCTGGAACAAGTTGACGAGTTGTACGACGAAGTTAAGGTCGCGAGACAGAGTGTGGGATGGAGACCTACCACGACGTTCAGGGAGATCAGAGCTTCGGTCGCTGGACAGGGCGGTGTTCATGGTGCCAAGGCTCCTTATGAGGAGAAGACTGAGGGTGCGGGGTATAGCGCTGAGCATGAGTCTTAGATTAGATACCTAGGTTTCATTTCAGGGTGGTGGGGGCCGGGGTGTTGAGTTTGGATTAAGCGAGTCTGTGTCTTGCTTAGACACGATTTGATCATGGTTTTGAGTAGTAATATAACGATCATTAAAATACTATTGACCACGGCTGTAGAGTTGATTTGTTGTACGTCCTGATTTTGTACTTTTTCAACCCAACATTGGGTGTCGAACCGATGTGCGGTTTGATTAAGAGATCGGTCATTTCGTTGAATTTCTCTCGGACATTTTCTTGCCTAAATGTCCCTTATATGTCCAATCATCAAGTTCCAAGGAAAGCTAGTCGTTGTATTAAGCAATCCCAGACATTCTCCTCACCCAAACTCCGCAATCGGATCCGACATTTTATTTAGCATGACACTTACTTTTTCTTTTATCTAAATGTCCTATCTCCAAACCCCATAACCAAAGAATACTCGCTCGCCATTGTATAAGAGAAATCCCAGACTTTTCTCCTGATTCAAAGTCCGGAATCGAGTCCGACATTCGGTCAAACGTGGCACTCAGTTTGACTTGGAAAATTGAATTTCAAACTGGAATTCAATTTCGAAACGTCGGGATTATGATAATTGTATTGTACTGTGAGGAGAGAGTTTATCGTATAGCTAGGATTTTCTATTATTATCATCATTGGAAAATCGAGCTTCACATCAAGTCACGGACAGAAAGAGAAGACTTTTTTCGAATTTGACAGTCAAAGCTTAAGTGAGGCGACGGTCAATAATTACCTATGTATTGTGGAATGATCAAGTCTGGCAAAGGTCAACTACTTCATGGGGGAGATTGATTAGCTTTAATCACAATTCTGGTGAGTGTTTCCCTTGAGATCACTTGTCGCTTTTGTTTGAGGAGATAAAGTGTGCGCTTTTGATAGCTTCTGCGGGAGTTTAGATATATTGTCAGGTGAGAAATTTAGCACGACTTTTCCATATTGCGGACTTTGAATTATGTTCTTTCAGGTGTTGGTGTTTTCGTACTTACTTAGGTTTGGGAATTTTGGAATTGAAGTTGCGGATTTTGTGAAATCCTTTATGAAGGCCCTAGGTTGGGTTAGAGACTCGATTTGCGAAACTATAAAGATTGTTCATGGTATGAATACGAATGTTATATCTAGCTATACGAAGCGAAAGGGAGAGAGAGTCTCGAGTGGAATGCCGATTGTGTGGAAGGGGTAGTAACGATGCTGCTAGGTGGTTGCAGGGTTTTTGTATGGGGGGCATTTTGGTTGTTAGGAGTAGGGGAGGTTATAGGTTCTATGATTCTGGGATATTGTCCAGTCCTGGGTTGCCGAGAAGTCTGGAAATTGGTTGGGAGATTTATACTTTCCAATCTCTGGAATGGTATCAAGTTTTGAGTTGCGGAGAAGTCTGGAACTTGGCTGGGAGATTTGTTCGTTTGGTTTCGGATTTTGGAGTGAATGTTTGGTGTGAGAGCTGACATTGAGGTATATGTTTCTGCTTAAATCGGATCACAAACATTCTCGTGGTGTGGTGTCTGGTGCTGCTGAATTTCGTGAGATTTGAGGCATGTTTGAGATTAGGTATAATTGTTAAGATGCCAACGCCGGTAGAGTATTTGTCAACTTGTCAACGTTCAGACCTCTCCTGGGATCAGAAAAAACAAAGTTTTTTGAGTCTGTGTCATTTGTCAATCGACTCATGCAAGTCAAGACGGCTTTCCCTTCATCCCAGAAACGACATATTTGTTTTGATATGAGTACACACAGACCATACATAGTATTGTGGAGTCTTCGCATGGAAAGTTCATGCAATGTTGCTCGAAAGTCTATTTGAGATAGAGTTTATATGCCATCTGAAATAGCCCTGTTTATTCCTTTTCTTGGAGGTGTGTCTTTGGCGTCTGAAGTCTGTCTAAAGATAGAGTTCAGATGTCACTGCATCATCATGCTTTCGTAGTCTCGTAAAGTAATCTGTGAACCCGTAACGTATTCCGCCTCCATACCAAGTATGCCTTATAACGCCCTTCCTAAACCGTATATACACCAACTATCATTAAGCGTCAATCATCAAGACTCCCAGATGTATCCACCCATCCGCATAAGCGGCTTCCCTCATGACCTCCTCCAACGGAGCCCTAAATGGCACAGGTGCACCATGTAGAATTGGCTCTGCTAAGATAGCATCTCTTCTACTCGGAAACAAAGAGGGCAAGACGGCATTCAGTGCCGAGCCTAGAGTTTGGGTTTCTCGTCGTTCGGTGACGGGTGGGATCAAGGTTTGGATGATTTTAATGGAGCCGAGAAAATTCGCGTTTGGTTGGGAGGAAGAGGGGTTCGAGGATGAAGGAGAGGAGGGAATGTAGATTCGGAGCGGGATGTGCTTTAGTGGTGTGGGCGGATTGAGAAGGATCGAGTTTATGCGGGAGAATGAAGCGTAGTCATCTACAAGTATTTCTTAGTATGCTACAGCGTTTGAAAGGCTCAATGTCGGGAATGTGAGAATTGACAAACGGGGATTTTAGACTGCCAAAATATCTGGAACATCAAAGGGCCGAAAGACTTACTATCTTGAACCGTATTCCATAGTTGGGTAGAGTGTTCCTTTGACATGGACATGATACCTTTGGCCGTCCCATTGCGTATGAAATCTGCCTTGTGACGAGTCAGGACCAAAGTTTGCGCAAGGCTGCGACTACAAACCTCTTTCACGCTGTTCATGAATGTGTCATGGATATCGAACAACGGCCCGTCCCCAAGCGTGAGCCGCCATGGTAGCTCGGGTTGGTAGAGATCATATAGTAATCCGACAGGAAGGTTCTTGAGCAAGATTCCCTCGTAGGAGAAGCTGCTTGCGGGGCCGAAGAACGAGGTCAATCGTGGGAGCAGCAGCGGTAGATATGAGAGCCGCGGAACCTGTATAAGGTATGGGACTGGAGACGAAGGATGTGTGATGTGCAGCGGAATGGTGGCATCCCAGATCTGGGACTGCATTGCTGGTTTGCGAGGAGAAGAAACTGTGGATTATTGTGGCTGGTATCGTGAAGCAGCAGCCTTGTCGTGAGGCTGATGACTAGTCGCTTGTCCTATTTCGGCCAAATGTTTCAGCGAGGCCGGGGTGGACGTGATGTGGAATGAGTCCTTTGCACCTTTTCCACCCGAAGAATCTCCATATTTCCTTCCACAGCGGGTCCGATAGTTTGTGTTGGATCTTGACGTACTCCGATCTTAAAGTGGAGCTTTTCTTGGTTAAGATCCGCTACCGAAAGTCTCCTGCATGCGGTGTCGAAAATTGGAGAATCGTTCGTTGATTCATGTTTGTTCCTTGAAGTCAGGGTCCACGTGGATGCAGTTTGAGGGGCCTGTTTATACAACATTGATTTTGAGTCCGTTACCTTTTTTTTTTCAAAAGAAAGTCTGCTTCTGAGGTCATATCTTGGAAGAATCCCTCGAGGTTCCTACCGTTGTGGCTCACGCATAGCTGCGGGTTGCGATTATGCATGAAAGACTTCAGCTAAAAGTCAATACTGTGGGAAGATTGATACTCTAAGAAAGTTTCAATAGGATCAACTATCGATGTCAAGAGCTGAATCTAACTTTCAAAGCGGGTTGGCCAAGTGCCAATGAGCTGCTCGCGACAAGGGTTCTCGTCCGCTCTGTTCCTGCCCAATATCCTATGCCGTCCACTTCTTACAAATAATCACAACCCGAGATTTAGGGCCCATTGTTCACTATGAAGCTCTCCGTCTATCCCGTCACAACCTCTAGATGTAGGGAGAAAACAGGCGACCGTGTTTTCGTTTTCGTACACAGTACACTCGTAGGACACGGAATGAACTCTACTATTTAATTCTGGCTCTAACGTTGAAAGGTGCGTTCCTCCGTGCGACTAACTCGTTACATTTCTTCGCCTCAACACTAACCGCGGTTTTCCAATTTCCACGTGTGCAAGTGCGCGTCTAGTCATGCGCGAAACCACGATCTGATAGAGGCTCTTATGCGCACAGTCGTTACTTCGAAGTATTTAGTCGGTAGGCGTCTCTATCAAACCGTCTAACATATCCCTGGCCGAGACACCGATGCAAATGACAGCGGCCGGGATATGCTGGCGAGTGCTTCGTCCCAATATCCGCCAATCGCATTTGTTCCTCTCTTCCGCACCCTAGCACTATGTGAAACATTCTATGAACGAGGAACTTCCTGCCGTTCGCTTCTTGTCAATGGACATGCCTCTCAATAAGCTAATCGACGCGGGCCATCCCCATTGTAGGGCTCACACGTGTACCAAGGAGAATATCTCCCAATGGCATCACGACGGACCTGGGTGAAGTAGCTAGAAAGCCTTGAGAATTTCACATGTGGGGGTCTTGTATCAGTTTGATCCTTGTTTGGATTCTGCGGGAGAACTCTAACATGGTTGAAGAGTAAGCTGCATAAACTGGACCGTCAATGGACATCGTTGGTCTGATCTGATGTTGATCAACTTTCCGACCACTTGGACGCTAGAGCCTTTGAATGGTCCCATCCCTTGTAGAAGATCTGTTGCTTTTTTCCTCTTTTCAACTCATCCCTCCACTGCTCCGTTGTTGCTTCTGCTTGGCCGTTGGAGATAATAAATCGACATTGGTGGAATTGAGTGTGACAGAAGAGCTCCGAATGTTGAACTGAACGACCCCTCGGGGTTCGAGACTGGGTCCCTTCACACACTCCAATGGCACCTGGTATTCCAAGTCAGGCTGTGGGGGTGTCGATTGCTGTGCTACTGTACTCGTCAATCTGCCTGTCGTTGTCAACGATGTTGACTTGCCTGCTGGTCAGCTTCGGCGAAAGTTGGTCATGTAAACACCACTTACCCCGAATTCATGTATCTGCTTAACGTCTAACAGATGTAACAATATTCGCCGGATTCACAGCATTCAGTACCGCGGCATCGATTGCCCAGCAACTGCATTATGCGACATCGTGGGTAATCATCAAACAGGCGCAATTTAACAAGGCGGTTCTAGCCTTGACACAAAAAGGGTTGGCCTTTGGAGGTGCAGCACAGATTGTCGATCAAATTCTGTTTTTCATACGTTAGTTATCAACAGCTCTCTAAGAAGGCGAACACTAACCATATCTGCAGAATTTTACTGCTATAATGTGATGTCGCTGAATATCTTGTTTTGGTAAAGTCAAACATCACCTCTACTTAACACGCGCTGACTTCGCATAGGACCATTGCACTCTTCACTGGATCTTGGGGAATTCGCGCGAAGTGGCTTGGAGACTGGCATGAGCGGGTTGCTCCTATATCAAAAGTGTTTTCGGTTCTTTTTCCTGCACTGATCGTTGGTCTTTTGAATGTCAGCGCTATTCAAGTCAACGCAGGACTGTTCATATTCATTTCATATGTTACAAGTATGTGCCATACCTGGAACATTAGTCGCGCTTGCTGACAAATGAAGTGTTCTCTAGTCTGTCCATGGGAAGCGTTCTGCTCGTATTAATCTTGTACAAATATATGAAGACACGTCGGTTGGTGTCTGGCTACTCGAGAAGAGGAAAATGGTGGGCGTCCGGAAGCTCGAAGGATAGGAGTGACAACAGGAGTGGGAACAGAAGCGAGAACGACGTTGGCACAAGATACACAGCGGAAACAGCAGTGACAAATACCAGACGATCGATATATGACCGGGCACTTATCACTCGATTTACCATTGGCTTCGTCATCCTCGCGTAAGTTTCGCGCAGTCAGAAGAATCAGAGCTCGTACTGACTTTACCAGACTCTTTGAAGTTGCAATCATAGTCTTCACGCTCTTTCAAGCGAACAATAACGCCGCAATAGCTGCTTCGGGACAACCAGATCACAGTATCTCGGGCACGATAAGCGATATTGTTCTATTCATCCCAGGTGTTACAGCCTCGCTCATGGCGTTTCTTGTGTTCGGCACGACGAAAAATTGGCGCCAATACCGAGATCTGATCACTGGTGGCTGCGGGATTAGGAAAAAACTGATTATCAAGAGAGTTCGAAGAGCAGAAGAAGCCGCCCGGCCACAAGGCTTGGAATTTGAACGACTACCCAGCCTACAAAAAAGTCCCTCGGAAGAAGAGAGGAAAAAAGGCAAGGAGGCTGTAGATAGGATCAAGATGTTTGTCAAAGAAGTTGGTCGTGATGATTCTTCAAATGAAGGAGAGGGATCAGGTTCCTCGGGGATAAGAGTTGACACTGAGCGGATTGTGCAATTCCACCCTGCCAGCCATTCGAAATACAACGCTGCAGATCTCATATCTCCAGTACCCGGTCGAGCCGGCGAGAATATATCGCACTCGGTCAATGTTGCTCCCTCTTTTGAACCAGAAGATCAAGTTATACAATACGGAAGATCAGAAAGCCAACAACAGCAAGGACACGCAAGACAAATTTCAGGAACAGGAGAGCCAAGGAGGTTCGTCATGGAGCATTTGCCACAAACCCAGCACAAACACAACGACTTCATTGAGTCGGATTCTAGTGAATAAGCATGGCTAATCGTGCGCGAAGATGGAGCAGTTCCCAAAGCTCGATTGAAGATATTGAGTTGGAATCTTTCTCGAAGGACGATAGGCGGGATACAATCTGGCCAAGAGCAAACGACTGAACGAGATGCGCAAGACTCAAAAAGCAACAGTTGACATGAATGAACGACGACGACGTGGCAACGAAGGTTGATTGGGAAAAGCAGTCATGACGAAAGACGAAGCACTTGGTCGAGTCTCTTCCTATCTAGGCGACGAGATTATCTTCAATCCGCGTCATTGTGGTGATCAAAGATGAAGAAGAAGAAAAAAAATGACTTCATGATAAGACTCACGATCTTACCTGACTCGAACACATGTCAATCTGACGATCCCTTTCATCGCTCAGATGGACAAAGCGCCTTGGATCGACAACGACGCGGTCGAGGCGGTTAGTCGGCCCGGTACTTGGTAGACGGGAGTTATCAATTGGACCGGTCACATCGTTGCGAATCCTATCGGATATGGTCTGGTCCGACGGATCTGCGAGACTATTTCGCTGTGAAGCAATTCGGATTTGCATCACTGATAGCGACTCTCAAGGGCGGAAATAAGTGGCTGGATTTTTTGGTGGTTTTCGCCTACGAAATCGGCCACAATTTGCCGCCCCTGAGAGAGCGAGCAGTCTCTCGGTTTCCTCCCAATATGTGAAGGGAGTACTGTATCAAATAAGAAGATACGGAGTAGGATGAAAGTATGGGACCTAAACAACTCAAGACAGTGGTTCCGACCCGATGTGGAGGAAGCTGGGTCTTTAAGAATGGTACGCTCTGGGGATATCGGGTCGCGTGGAGGGCCGGAGACGTTTCCGGCTATCTGGAAATGAGGGAGAGGGCAGGTAGGAGGAAGCGCGTTCAAGGGGGTTTAAAGTTTGCCATTGTATTGGGAGAAAACTGGTTGTAACGCCGTTGCTGGGAATTCTCCGTAGCTTCTCGCACGTGCACACGAGTACGAAAGAAGCAAATACAAATACTACTTCGTCGGTGGCTTTGAGGCTTTCCCGAGAGAACGCACTGTCAAGCCACTTCATGCAAGCGCTTACCGACAATCAGGAACCTCACATCGTTTTCGTACCCGGGCAAATCAGAGCTTGATTGTCTGATAACCGAGTTAAGCACGATGGTTCATTCAGCCGCACGCCAAACTTCAAATTTCCGAAGCTGGATGCAGGTGCGGTTTCCCGAGGCGATTATTTTCTTTTCTTTTTCTATTAGTTGCTGGCTGCGAAACAAGGAGGTGAATCCTCGCGACGACCCTTCTGGACTTCATTGGATGGCAATTAAATCAGATTGATCAAACTCGGAGGTCATTGGATGAGAGCCCTTCCACCACAGGAAATAAGGTTTCCGGGGAGCAGGGAGTCCAGCTTCCTGGCCGTATGGTGGCGCTTGGCGTTGAGCGTTGAGTTGGGGCTTCCACGTTCCTGGTTGATTTGAAAGTCTCCCTGTCCAACTACGAGGTATTGATCAATGCTTGATTTGAATGTTGATTTAATCAATCTGAATCTGATCTCTCCCATGGTACGATTTGGTGCGTATCATGTCGTAGCGTAGGTTCCAGACCTCGAGAACCTTGCCATCGTTCTCTCTTTAAAGTTAATTCGTCTTTTGGTACTCGTAGAATGCTACAGGCCGGTGTTTTAGCTTCAGCGCAGGATGAGTTCAACGTCTATCTAGTGATCGCCCGCTACTGTGGTTGCTCGCGGGAGGGTGTCCAGTCCCATCCAGGTGCCCGCATCTAGTGTCGGGCTTCCTAACTGATCAGCCTTTTCTTTCCTTTTTTTTTGGATGACGAGGCTGAGATGTGGGCTTTCTCTTAAAATGAGCCTTGGGAGGATTCATTGTGGGATTGATGCCCCGCTCCAGCCGCTATTGAGTCAGGAGGAAAAATCTACGATGAAGAGACGCTGGTCTGGGCTTAAGATTTGGAACCAACTTGATTTGGGATTCAGGTAGCCAAGAAAGTTTGTTTGTTAGCTCTCTTATACTGCTATAGCTTGCCGGCTTTTGACGGCCCTTCATGGCATCTCACTATACTGGAAAATTTACGGTAATTGTTGAAGGCTCGAAATATATTCGGGGAGGTGAGGAGATTCGAGACAGGGTGCATTATCCGTTGGTGTAGCCTTTCAAAGAGCCTAGACGAAGCTTGTAATGGCTATGCACGGCTTCAATCACTGCGTATATTTCTAGTTGATGGCTTACCTGTCACTCCCTATCTGTAACGTTCGTGCAGAAACACTAGCACTGAATGTAGGACTAAGGTATGCAGACACGGACTTATGTCATGAGGCAATGAAAGCTGGTAACGAACAGAAGCTCTCTCGAGACTCTCGGTTCTGTCGATTGGCTCGCTTCATTTCCTTTATTCCTCCTCGATTTGCATGAATCCAGACTCATAGTTGCAGTCTGCTCGTGAATTGAGTAACACTTGCTACTCGAAGTATTGCGGTTCACAACATCTCGACATGGACCGTTTCTGTCATCAGGTCAAAGGAACTATGCCTAGAATCTAAATTGCTTCTTTAGAACATATTGACATGTTTGTACCTTTGCATTTCCATAGTATTCGAGCGAGATAATGCAAACATTCTCCTCATATAACAAGTCTTGAACTCCATCCAAATACTACACGTGACATCACAAAATGCCCTTCTCATTTTCAATTCTTGAGCCAGTAAGAAGTGCTGCGAGGATTCCAACATAATCCATGAACAAGTATCACCTTGATATTGTAGAGAGATATTACCGTGTTTGCAACTCATACTCGATTGAAGCTAGTCATAGCCGGGAGTGGGAATCAATAGCGAGTCATTGGATTGTGTCTAGACACAGACATAACTCCAACATTGACTTGCTTTCTTCTGCTTTACCTGGTTCGCATGCAGGCCACCTCAAAGTTTCTCACAGAATCCGAACATTGATAGAATCTGGTAACCAACCAACCAAACAGACACATTAACACAAAATCACCAACTGTTTAAGGTCTCGCAAGTTCGACTGGAATCGGACAAAAGGAATACCACGACAACGGAAGGCATAAACCTGAGGAAGGAGCAAGCAAACAAGCAAATTGCAAGGAAACCTTAATTGAATATGCTTTGAGGCAGATAATGACAACTTAGGCAAGAACTCCGATGCACACGCTGAAGAAATTCCAACATTGGAGGTAGGATTGACTTTTCTATGACTGGTGCAAATATGCATTTCATGCATGTGCATGGCGAAGCTCTTGCTTTGCATATTATGCAGGTGCTTCACGTCTCCGTCCCAAAAGGTCGCAAACTCAAACACTACCGTTCCTGATCTAGCTATTTTTAATGCTCGTCTCGTCACCAGTAATAAAGTCAATATCAGCCATGAACACGATATACGCACCAATACAAGCATGCGCAGCACGAGGAAGGGAATTAGGCTCTCATCGCGCTTCTCAACACCTTTGAAGCGCGCTTGAAAGAATTAATCGCGGAGATCGTCTAAAACCTCCATATCGGCCAGAGTTACGACGCGGGCAAGGAAATTATCCGGATATACGGCACCGCCAACGCAAAGAGTCCTCAACGCAGCAAATCAGAGTGGGCCGAATCGGGTCGGCATCAAATAAGCTTGGTTGTTGCGGCGCTCCGAAGATTAAGCGTTTCCTTTTCTATCACCGCACCACAAAAAACTGTAGGAATTTTCCTTGACAGTCGATGCTAATGGTGGCAAGTGGCCGATAGTCGGACAGCGCCAAAGGTGAATTGAGGCATTTGACTCATTCTGTTTCCTGGTTATTACCCTAATCTTTCTCTCGTGCGCAACCGCAGCTGTCGCAATTGTCTGAACGACGAGGAACTATACGGTTGTGGTCTTTCATGTTTCTAGAGATAAAGCCCTTCATCATACTATGAATTTGTACTTCAGAGATCTCAATTGATTCTACACATCCATCATGTCTCAAAACCACCATGACTCTGATAGAGCCTCGCAAATGAACACACAAGATGATGCATCTATTCACTCTGTGAGCACGTCCGACGACCGTCCAGATCTGAGGCAAGTTGGCTCTCATATCTCGACACACGATGCACCTATGCAACACTACTCTTCCTTCGTTGAGGTGCCGGATGAGGTATATGACCGCATAAAACCATCAAGAAAGGTTATCATTGTGGCTCTCCTATCCTTCTGTTCTTTCCTAGCCCCAATATCATCAACCACTATTCTGGCCGCGGTGCCAGAAGTAGCCGCCACCTATCACAGCACTGGCACCATCATCAACTTGAGTAATGCATTGTATATGCTTTTCATGGGTGTTTCTCCCTGTTTCTGGGGACCATTAAGTCAAGGATATGGCAGAAGATGGGTACGAGCACAATCTCCTTTTCAATGTACCCCCAACTCTGCAGCACTCACGCAACATATAGATCTGTCTGGTAACAGCCTTCCTCTTCTGCTGCTGCTCTCTCGGCACCGCCCTCTCGCCTAATCTCGCCTCTTACTACGTCTTCCGAATCCTTACCGCATTCGAAGGTACCTCTTTCTTGAACGTCGGGGCCTCTTGCATCGGAGATATCTACCGCCCCACCGAGAGAGCGACTGCTATGGGTTGGTTCCTTTCCGGAACACTTATCGGCCCAGCATTTGGTCCGTTCATAGGAGGCATCATAGTCACTTTCAAATCTTGGCGAGTGATCTTCTACCTTCAGACGGCTCTTGCAGGGGTTGCTCTGATTGGGGCGTTCTTCCTTCTTCCAGAGACAGCCCATAGTCTGAAGATCGACGATATCCGAGGCCTTCCGCTCAAAGCCAAAGCCAAAGTGCTCTGGGGAATGTTGAATCCATTGCGAGTCATCAGACTGTACAAGTATCCGAATCTAATAATGGTGGCACTTGCTTCCAGCAGTTTGGTATGGAACATGTACTCACTGCTCACACCTATTCGATATGTATTGAATCCACGTTTCGATCTTACAACACCGATACAAAGTGGCCTATTCTACCTGGCGCCTGGCTGCGGATATATCCTTGGTACATTCTTTGGAGGTAGATATGCTGATTATATCACTATAAAATGGACCGCAGAGCGTGGCGGGGTACGTATACCAGAAGACAGGCTACGCTCATGTCTGCCATTCATGGGCATTGCCATACCAGCCTGTATGTTGATATACGGATGGTCAGTCGAGAAGAGATTCGGAGGTATTGCCCTACCGGTCATCATGATGTTCTGTCAGGGAGTAGCACAGTTGTTCTGTTTTCCTAGCTTGAACACATACTGTCTGGATGTGAACCAAGCACACGCCGCGGAGGTCATTGCGGGAAATTATATGATTCGTTATCTGTTCGCAGCACTAGGCAGTGCAACTGTATTACCTGCCATCGAGAAGATTGGTGTGGGTTGGTTTTCAACTATAAGTGCTGGTTTCTTGGTTGCAAGCAGCTTGGCTACACTGACAGCAGTAATTTGGGGCAAAAATTGGAGGGATTCTATTGACAAGAAGAGAAGGGCAAAGAGGGACTTGCAGCATGATGCTGAAGACAGTGGGGAAAAGAGCGAAAAGCCAGGCATAATGCCGAAGATTGACGAAAAGGACAAGCACATAGTGTGATCTTAATAAGGAAATCGAAAGAGTATTCTCAAATCTTGTGAATGCATTGGACAATACCTATAGGTGCATGCCGAGGTCTGATATCCCATTGGAGTCATCCAAATGTTACTTTCTGTCTTGTCAAATTCTGGAAAACATCATCAAGCACTTGTCGTTTACGCTTGGTACCTTCATTTTCATTGTTGCCAAATGCGTCGGAGTTCTCTTCCTCCTCTCGATCAAGAATCTCATCATCGGTCGTCCTGGGAAGCCAGGCTCGAATTTGACCATCTGTATGGGCAGTGTAAATTCCACCTGCTTGCCCTCTCCAAACAAGACCTGTAACTCGATTTCTGATGTTTCGTTCTCCTGTCCTCGATCGAACTGCAGCCATGTTGGGGCCTGGTACTTTGAGACGTTTAAGAAGCCTCCCTTCGTGCAGCTCAAACATGAGAATTTCTTTCTCGTTCGGGAAGAAGAGGAGCTCCTTTCCCACTGAAGTTGATGCTGTAGGGCTTACAACTAAAGGCAGGTTTGACAAGTGACCGTTCTTCAGTGTGGGCCCAAAACTAGCAAGGGTATTCGCTCCAGTGGCAGCATCCCAAACTCTAATTCGCTCGTCGTGTCCAGCTGTAATAATATATCGCCCATCGTCAGTCCACGTTATACCATTTACAGCAGAGGTATGAGCACGAGCACTTCTTCCCATTCCATCTGTTCCGGTAATTCCCGTTGAATCTTCCATATCCAGAACGCCCAATGAGCCAGAGCTTTTGCGAATGTCCCAAAGACGAACAGTCCCATCAATGCCCCCACTTGCTAAGACATGTTCCAAGGTCGGGCTCCATGCCATCGACAGAAGAGCACCATGATGACCTGCCAATGAATGTGTGCTCGAACCCGACCGAAGATCAACTAGTCTGACAGCCGGATGTTGAGTTGCGCAAGCCACCAACAGATGATCTGCGATTGGCGATAGCGCATGAGTGTAAACAATGCTATTGAGGTCGAAGTCCGCAGATACTTGGAGTGTTTCGGTCCCATATAACTTCAAATGATGATCGTATGAGGACGAAAGAAATGCTTCGGAGTCGAAAGGGTAGAAAGACAGGTGGGTGATTCCAAATTTATGAGCCGAAGAAGTCCTATCTCTATCAGCATAGTATTTCAATGTGGGTATAGGAATAATGAAACCTTGAGACGGCGCATCGTGGCTTGAAGGTGTGTTTGAATCGGATATCACTCTCATCCAAATCCCAGAGCCGTATCGAGGAATCTGCTCCGCCGGAGACGAGGCTAAAGGGTCAGCGGCGACTCGCAAGGAGCTGAAGACTAGGATACTGACAATCGGTTCTCAATGTCGATTGTTAAAGCATTCGCACCAGCCTGATGTGCCCATATCTTCGTCTCACCAGCTGGCAACGGGAGAGAGTTTCCTTGCTCATCTACTGGTAAGATTTCTTTCTCGCCACCATTGAATCGCAGCCCAGGAACAGGCTGGATCGCGTGAATCAGATACGAGGTCTGGATTCGGGCGAAGGCCTTAGGGCCTAAGCTACCCGTTGATCGATCAAACAGAAGTTGATTCATACATCGGCAGGTTGGAGGATACGCATTTGTCGAAAATGAATCGTGAGGTTGAACTTGATGCTGGTGTGTTTTGTGCGCAAGAAGGCTGCAGCCTTGGTTAGCAGTGACAGCCCCACTAAAAAGGTACACTTCCACTGCATCGTTGTTTCTGCTTTGTGTTGTGCTCATTGGAAACACAAATTCGACGACATGACTTCGACAACATGACTTCGAAAGCTATTTCGCAGGGCGCCTTTATTGCTCCGAAATCTTTAGTGGAAGATGTGAGCGATGATCAAGGAAAAATAGCTCGTAGGCGTCCCTCAGTCTACGACGCTGTCGCTGGTATAACCTGCCCCTCTTTCTGCACACCCTTCACAATGCTAACTATCATGCAGGACGAATCTCTGCTGCAGGATTCATACCAGACCAACGCGTGGTTTCCTCTGCTCGTGACACCGCGTCATCATCCACCGCTGCTCTCCCGCCAGAATCTATTCTTTTTCGAACCAAGAATGCGCCGACTCGATATGCGGAGTCTGATATCTATTTTTCCAACGAAAGTACATCTACTGCAGACCTGCCAGAATCGGATCTCCTCAAGGCGCTACATTGCTATACATCCGACTTCTATTCGCGCGCGACCTCAGAGGCTGGGATTGATGATTGGAAGAGCTTGGACGAAACAGCCTTGACGGCGCTTGGAATCTTGATCGAAGAGGCTGCGCTGAAGATACTAGGAGAAACAGGAGACCTCGTTTTCACAGAGGGAGAGAAGATGATTGAATCGCCGCCAATCGCAACTCATACATCTCCCGGCCCTTTGCGTCGGATGAACTCGATGCGAAAACAATCTAAGAGAAGGCGTGTCGAACGTCTCGACTAAATGAGTTGGAAAGTCTAACTGCCTTCCCCTTACCGTAATACACTCCCATGCCGCTGTCGTCTATACATCATGAGGCTCATCAAGCATTGTATAAGAAGCAGTCGGGCCATTGTTTGGCCTAAATGGGGCCCCGAAATAGCTACGGCACGCCATGCAAGGCTACATCTGCAGAATGCATTGCCTGGGATATATGGGACCAACAATTAGAAAGTCTACAATAATCCATTATTGACTTTTCAAGGGCATAGCTGGCTTCGCATCCTTCACCTTGTTTTGACAGCTGCCGAAATTCTGACGGCATTTGGCCATTAGACCCGGCTTACCTTCTCATCTGACAGAGATACATGTACTTCGAAGTATGATCTCGATGCTGGTGATGGGCAATCTCCCCCAGTATTTCTGATGTTACACGGCAGGGTTGTCATCTCAAATGCTGATTTTCTTAATTATACGTTGGTCTTCTGACCGTTACTCATGCCCGAGTAAGCAATCCGCGTCGGCCAGTAATGGTACGCTGGTGATGGGATGTTGGATTCTGCCGGGACGAAACAAGCATCTCCTCGACTAATGGTACATCTTGGTTCGAGAGACAACACGAATGCGAACGTCACAGTTGACCGCCAACGCGGCGCGGTTGTGGCTTCGGTTCGTGTGCTTTCAAATCCTCTAATAAGCATGTTGTGTTCCCAATTTGCTGACTTGATTAAAGCTCAGGGGTCTGATACAAATCCTTCCAGAATCACGGTCTGTCCACCTCGTCGTCGGTAACGAGCCGAAGTCACAAGTGGACTGCAGTAATTTACGTTCAAATGGCTGACTCTCACGATATCCCCTTGAAGGAGATCCTGGCCTGCTCTCACAATATCCACTTCTTCTGAACGAGATCTCGATTGCATCTTCTATGTCAAACCTCTCAAACATCCTTACCTGCTTAAGCCGACTAGGGTGTCCAGGACAAGGTTAGTGCTGAAATAATTACGGAGCTATCTCGCCACGTGGGAAGGTCCAAGCAGACAGCACTGTCGTGGGATGGTTCGTCCACAGCAGAGCCGTTTCTCACAAGGATACGAGTGCGACGGCCGGCCACTCGTATGGAGCTGCTTCAGGCAGTTCAATGATCTACGAAGTTTGCCGTGTCAGGAGGCCACGGCTGAAATTATTGCGCACCGCACGAACTGCAGCCTTCCAAAGCGGAGAATTTGTTTCCACTCATGCAAGGCAAATTGTGAAGCAGACTTGCAAACTCAAGCGAGCATCCGAACCGCCTGGCAGGGTCAACAGATCGTGTTGGTGCTGCTGGAGTCTCGACAATCGACGTTCAACGGTCGGAGCTGGTTGTTCACGGGTGGATGCAACGGTGACAAAGTGACGAGTCGAATAGCCCAGCATTGAAACTTGGGTATGGGACTTGATCAGAGATCGAGCGAGCTCCTGCGTCTTGGAAGTTGGGACAACCTGGGGAGACGTAATAATTGTGGGAAGTGGACTAATTGCCTCGCTCGCAGGGGTGCTGAGCAGGCAGTTCAGCCCAGCCGCTTCTCCATCCGAAGCTTGCCCTAAACACCCCAACTGCTGCTATGATGGCCGCCGCCTCACTTTTTCTTGGATCTGCGTCTTGTCACTGCACGGTGAGCATTATTGCGTCGCAATCCGGCTCAAGGCGCCGATATTACAGGCCTTCGAACACTCTCCAGTTTCATCCAGGGCTCTCGAAATGTTTGTGACTTTGTGGATGTTTTACACCATTCACTAATCATCATGCATGGTAAGGTTATTATTGATGCGTGGACACACAAGCATCCTCCCTGAATGGTGACATAGTGGAGATAAATTTACCACCGTTAGTTTCCCGTCTGGGAACAGCCGGTAAAACCAGGAGGTAAATACAAGTAATCCGACGGTACCCACTCCCGGGTCCAGCAGCGCATGATGCGATCGACAGCTTGCGGAAGAGCGGTCACAACGAGCGAGCTTGAGTGTGCGGTGAACCACAATAGTCAAGTCGGATGAGGGCGAATTGGGTTTCGGGTGAGATTGAGGATTCTTAGGGCCTCTCTTAGCACGCGTTTTAGGCTTAGACTCTGAAGCGATCGTAAGAAGCCGAGGGAGGTTTTCCGACGACTTTTGGGAATGCGGAGAAATATGGTTCAAAGGAGATTACAATAGATTGGGCATCAAGATGGGAAAACGATCGCCGAACGACAGGATCAACACCAAAAACCTAATGGCACTGTATCTTCGTACTGCCAACGGGGCTGAATCGAAAGGATTGACCACTTTACTTACGGATTTCTGGTTCTGGGCGGCCTTACACACCTTGACCTGTTCTACTCGACATTTTCTCATTGGGCAACTCTGCGATATGAAAAGGCTACGGAAGATTGAAAAGCCCCGACACTAACGACTTCAGTAGTGTAGTCGTGTCGGCTACTCTGACTCGTGCAAGACCAGCATCCCTGGCTCCTCAGGATAGCGTCAGGAACGATAGCTTGGTGATTGGACAGAAGAGACAGTGGCAAAAGCTAAAACTAACGCGCTCTTCAATCTCCCATCTTCGCTCCTCGTCACAAGGCACCTGACCACTCCAAACAAAACATGCAGGTCTGAGGACGGCCGACGTTTGTTGTCTTGACTCTTGAGCGAGTTCCCACCAGCCCGACGCCAGCTTTGGCTCATGCTAGGCAACTCGCATCACTGGTTCAGAAGTATGCAGATACCTATGCCAAAATCCAATCATAAAAGATGTATCATGTGATCAATTGACACGTGCTACAGTTCAGAGCGGATTCTGTAAATCTTTTCTATGTCATAATCGTATCGCATTTGACATCAGGCAAACCCTACGACACAGAGCGGATCCAACAGGTCTGCTCTCGTCATATCCTGATCCAGGGCGTTTTGGGCCGACCGATGTCGATTCGGTGACAATTTGGCTCTTGAGATAATCCTCGTTTCGTTCTGTCTCGGCTTAGGGTCGTTTGTGTTCGGCAGTATGGCTGCTGAGTATACTTTGTCATGAAAACCTTATCTTGATGTGAGAAACCGAAGACAAACATGAACTTCATGCCCTATCATGCCCAGTCAGTCGAATCCCAAGCCGACTCTCCACCATGATGAAATCAACTTCCCCTCAAGACCTCAGAGAGTCAGAACCAAGAAGGCTTGAGCGGCAACGCAAGCCTCTTTGGGACTTGGGGCTCCAGCTATGGTCGGCTCGCGTCGTGAAAAACAAAAGCGAGCTCCCATGCCCTTGGTAACGGATTTGGGGCTTTCCACTACTGACCAGGAGCCCCGGCTTGCTGCTGGAGAGTGCTGAAAAGAACCAGGGCGTTAACGTCTGGAAGAAGCCAATGAAGCCACATGCTCCATGGCGCTCAGGGATGAAGGCTCAAGCCCCCCCAGAGCACGCTTGAAGTGCCGTTAGCCTCGATATCTATTGCTAATTATCGACGAGAAGAGTTAATGCTGCCACGGAGCCAGGGATTGGTGCGCGAAGATCCATGTGGCAGTCGCTCGAACTGAGTTTCTCCCTCAGCCGTGCCGTGCAAGGCTGTCGTTGTTCTATTCCAAAGCTTCTGGATCATCTGGATAACGGAGAGGCTAGACTCCACGATAAGCCACTGTCGTACGATGTGATCCCGCCCAGCCAGGGCTAAAGCGGAGAGGGGAAACGGGTTTCCACCAGCACATGCCAGCTTGCCAGCTCGCCAGCTCGCCAGACTTCTTACGAGTCACGACTGTTGTTGTAGTGGTGGCGAGTCGTGATGGTCAGAGTGACGGTGAAGCAAGTGAAAGAGTGACTGAGTAAGTGAGAGTGTCATACAGTACCAGCGCGAGGCGGGTCTGTAACGGGGCTTTCGATATGCAATGCCAGGAGGTGCACTCAGTTTGCTGTACGCCACAGACCCACAGAGGCCAGGAGAGAGCCAACAAAAAAGAGGAAAGCGTGTGCGAGGTGCACGACGAGCGTGGTGTGCACAGAGCTCAAGCACACTCCTGTAAGCGGAGACGGGACTGCATCTAGCTATAGTAGTTCCATCTCATCGCGATATGCCTTTGCATCATCGTTGCTCAGTCCTCAGTTCTCAATCCGGTCCCTTTCATTATTAGAAGTATTACCACGTTCGTTCAGTTCCAGGAGTAAGTCGCCGGCCCTCCTTTGACTTTGACCAACAACCGCGTACCTGATGATACCCAACGCCGGACCTTTACTTACTCGGTCAACGTCCGAGATAGTCAGGGCCTAGTCAGTCAAGACTCAAGACTCAAGTCACTGCTCGTGAATCCCCCTCGTCGTGCCTCCCCTACTCTACATACCCTACCCTTCCCTACCCTACCCTGGCCTGGCTGGCTGGCCCTGAACCTCCTTAGCTGCTTATCGCGGCCCCTGGCGTCTTCGGCGGAGCTTGCGCTCTTGACCGCATTTTGCGCTTCACCTTGTCCTTCACCTTGTCCTCCACCTTGTCCTCCACCTTGTCCTCCACCTTGTCCTCCACCTTGTCCTCCACCGGGTTGGGACAGTATTACTCGTGCAGGTCTCAACGTCCAATCCAGCCGCGCCGTACAGCACCACGACGTCGCGACTTGCCCACTTCCGTCATGTACCACCAGTCACCACAGTGGCAGCTAAAATACTTCCCTATTCCTATGTACCGACCGCCTGCGCTTCCCTTCACCCTCCCTTCTCCTCTTCTGACTAGCCCCCTCTCGCTCTCCCTCTTTCCCCCTTGGCTGCTCCACTCCTCTCTTCTGGGCTTTCCTGCTGGAGCTGCTGCTGCTGTCCATGGTGTTACGGCCCTTACGGCCGATCATCTGTCTTTTGCGGCGTAGTTCCCAGTGAGGCACAAAGCGAGCCGACGCGAGACTCCTCTCTGGTGGCACTAGTTCGCGACTCGCTAGCTGGACTGGAGTAGCTACGAACCTGACCTCACTCCACCGCCGGGCACAGGCATACGGAACTACCACACTACCATACCACACTACCACCACAGATCCCGCAGAAGACAACCACAAACAGCTATTATTATTATTTTTATTCGTAACCTGTTGCAGTACAGTATTTCGAAGCTCCCTTCCTCGACCCTCGAGCTTGCATAATCGTATCGCAATCCGTCTGCATATTCTGGAATATCGCTTCCCACTCCCCACTCACTCCCCGTCCATCCACATCACATCCCACTGCTCGACCTACCCCCCCAGGCCCAAAACAGCGCCCAGGCAATCCTGACCTAAAAGGTAATTCCTTGTCCAAAGCTTCTCACGGCCCTATCTGGGACCCCTTCGAATGTCCCTCCTACCTACCTACCACAACCCAACCCTCTCTGCCTCGTCACCCTCAGACAGAAATGCTGATCGATTTCGCCATTCTCCAGATTAGATTTACGAAACCCAATCCCGTTGCGACCGTTTATGACACATGATCCACCTTGTCAGCGCCGTCCTACCACGGGCACCTCCAAGCTTCTAAGCACTCTTGTGTTCGCTCAGAACCTGTAAGACGCCGCTGCGCTTGACTACCGTCCATGGCCTCTGCTGCTGTGGTCGCTTGAGAGTCTGTGTGAATAGTTATGATGGACGTAGGACCCGAACATAAACGTCCCAGGCTTCAATCATGGTCTTCAGAGACAACTCGTCAACTCCCAAGTCTACCTCCTCCTCAACCCTCTCAACCTAACAATCCCTATCCGCCGCACCACTCCCCGTTCTCACGCCCACCAGAACCTCCTCATCTGATAGACCGTCGTCCCTCCGAGCATCCTCCATACGAGCACCAAGACCGCAGACCAAACTCGGGCCCGTCGCATACATATGGGCCTCCTCCTCCTCCACCACCCCAAGGTTATCCTCGAGCACCAGAGCCGATGGTAAAGAGAGACCCGTCAGATGAACCGCCGCCGCCACAGTATCGACCACCTTCCACCGGCAACGGTGTCGAGCACAATGTAAATCCAAACATCCCACCTCATCACGACAGCGGTGGACGACCATACCTTCCTCCTTTCGACCCTACGAGACCACAATATCCACCTGCGCCATACCCACCAACGCAAAGTCCAATGTCGGCTACAGAACCGTACAATGTTCCTTATGGAACCACAGGACTTCCCCCTCCAAGAGAAGGCAATGCATACCCCTCATTGTCTTACCCAGCGGCACCACCAAGACAGCAGCCTGATATCAGGAAGAAGGCACAAAGAGCTGCTCAAGCATGCGACAGCTGTCGGACTCTTAAAGCAAAATGCGACGAGGGGAGGCCGTCGTGTACCAGTTGCAAGGAGAAAGGTATCGAGTGCCGGTATCGGGACCCCCCTCCAAAACAGTATGTATATTTCAAAACTGGAGCAACCTTGTTACTAACAAGAACAGGCAAGATAAGGCGTCAGCAGATATCATGGATACTCTAGCGCGCCTGGAGGCTGCTATTAATGATAGATTTCAACGGCTGGATAATAGAGTGACCGACATACAGGAAACGCTCATCCGCAGGAAGCCAAACTCAGAAGCAGCAATGAAGGTAGAGGACGAAAATGTCCGGATACCGCTTGGGGTGTATGGACGAGCATCAGTCGGTTCTGAATCGCAACGTTTAGCTTCAAATGAATCACCCTACTCAGCAACAACTCCTGGCTTGCAAAAGATTCCGGATATGCCCGAGCCACCTAGGCCTGGGGAAGAAGCGTCCGAGGAAGAGGAAGAGTCGGGCGATCCTGGTCCCCCGAAAGCGCCTTCAATTCCAGTCAATCACACCACAGGAGCTGCGCGACTACTTCTCGTTGGTCCAATCCATGAGATGCTGAAGCATATTCTGAAGCATGGAAAGATAAAGGGAGAGAAGTATCCCATTGTCCAGGAAGAGCGAAGAGGTCTTCTCAGACTCTTTGGGAGAGGGGAGGGTTATGATGCTCCTCCAGGATATGATCGAGATCCATTGACAGATCATGGCGACAGTACTCCGGGCGATACACCTTCCAATGTCTCCTCTCCCGCCGCTGGAGAAGAATGGGGACAACTCGGTGGTCTCACTCCCCCAGCAAATCCTGGTAACCCACAGCCTGAGTTTGCGAGAGCAGGAATTAGCGCTGAAGGCATGCCGGATTTCAGCAGAGAAATCGTCTACGACTTGGTACAAAGTTACAACAACCACATGAACATCATGCACCCGATCTTGATACCATCGCAACTCAATGCGCTGGTTGAGCAATTCCTTAAATCAATTCCAGAAAGTCATGCGAAACCTTTGCAAGTGTCGACATTGGTGGCAGGACATGCTGGTCATCCAGGGCCTGGGTTTGCGAAAACTCCTGGTGGCCACAGAAATCCCGAAAGCCCGGGTAACAAGCGAAAAAGGTCACCCGTCTCAAGCGACTACTCAGAGATTCCAGTCATGGTTGAACATAAGCCTGGCCATCCGTTCCGGTCTATCAGTTCTGCGCTGGTCCTGCTTGTCATGGCTCTAGGGAAGATATGCCAATACAGAGAGAGGATACCTGACCCCGTCAGCGACAAGGAGCATGATACATCGTTTGGCAGTTCTCCCGTGATACGAAACGGACTCCCGCCATCACCACTTCAGAGCTCGCCTTCACTATCTACGCCAGTAGGAATGCCATCGCCTCAAGATATCGATAACAAATTCTATCCCCGGAGTCGCAGAACATCACTTGAGGGTGGGCTCGCAGCGAAGACCTCTTCTGGGCTGAAAAAGAAAAACTTGGATATTATCCCAGGTCTTTCATATTTCGCTCTTGCGACAGATGTCCTCGGAAATCAACTTGCTGGGAACAGTCTTCAGCACGTTCATGCTAACATCCTGGCTGGGTTATACCATGGCCAGTTGGGCCGAGTCATGGAAAGTCATGGTTACATTGCTGCGGCATGTCGTAGTCTTCAGATCATCCTTCGACCGTGAGCCATCTTGTGTTACTTTAGGAACGTATGCTAACCTCCATCGCAGGAAAATCGACAGGTTCAAGCGGCTCAAAGCAAACTTCCAACCCGCTCCTGGAAAGGATAATCCTCTTCTTTTTGCATTCTGGACTTGTCTGCAACTGGAAAGGTAAGTACCGTACCTCTAGCAACGAGACAACATGCTTATGCAATTAGTGATATTGTCGCTGAATTACCATGTCCGCATTCTGGTATCCTTACTTACGAAGAAGACATTCCCAATCCCAACTATGAAGCCGCTGTTCAGGACGGTTTCGACCACAGAATCATCGAAAGCTACTCGGCTCAACTGTTTCTACGACGACACCTGAATCAACTGCATAATATGTTCTACAAACCGGAGGGTGAAGGTAAGTAACTTGCTAATTACAAGCATATAAGATATCTAATAGACTTCCAGACAGCCAATTTCCCAAGGTGGTCGTCAGACTTCCTGATCACTTTCCAACGATCGAAGCCTGTCAAACGAACCTCGACACAATTGAGAAATGGGCCCCACAATTCATGTGGGATGCTGATAGAGGCGAACCTGCAAGGGATATCCTTGGCGCAAGACTTCGTGCAAAGTACTATGGCGCTCAAGTTATCACGTATCGACATTTCATTCTCAAGATATTGGAGATATCTTCCAAAACAGAAGAGCAGGTCACCGACGAGTTCAAAGCCAATATCTCAGCACCTGTCGTACCAAGTGGTACCAGAATCGAAGATCTTGACCCCAAAGTCCTCGAGTTTGCACGCAACGGAATCAAAGCTTTGATCTTCAGCACAAAGGCATTCCACGGTCTTGGAGATCCCGGGAGAGTGAGGTTGATTGTGACTAACGTTTGGGGAACGGCACATGCGTGAGTAAAATGAATTTATTGTGAGGACACGCACTAACATATCTCAGGCAATGGGGTAATATGTTGACTTTATCAGCGGCATACATGAATCCATTTCTCACCAACCTTGTGCTCGAATTCGTCAGCAGGGAGGAGCTGCGAGACTTACTCGACAAGACATTGGCGTTCCTTAGACTTACCGCGACGGCAACATCAGCTCTCGCTATCGATATCAAGCTCTTGCAACATGTTGGACAGAGAGCGAATCTCATGACACCTGAGGGACCCCCTACTTCATCCAGTTTCTCTAGTTCTAACACTGGAGATGTCCCAATGGGTGGACACTATCAACAGTAAACGTCAGCGTAGCTAGCTGGCAAGGATGGCAGCTCCATCATTTATGTGTAATAGCAACATTTGTATATATTGCATGGGCAGGCGGCAGGGCGGCTTTTCTCATCAGCATTTTCTAGCGAAGGCGCATTCTCATCTTTGTACTTCCTTTGGACAGCGACATCATCTAGCATTTTTTCCACATATATACACAGCAGAGTATTCACATCACTGTGGCGGGTCAACTACAAATTTTTCCTTTTTCTGGCACGGGCGGCTATCTGATTTTTCGATACTCCATCTTGCACAGTTCCTTTTGCTTTGGATTTCCTTTCCTGCGCGGCGTTTTTCTGTGCACGACGGACGGGACTGGACATAGGCGGCGGTAATACCATCACATACGTTGGCGGCGGTCGGTTCTGATAAATGGAGGAGCAATCCTATCCTTGCTTGCTTGCTTGCTTCTGGACCCTCTCTCTGTATATAGATCCCGCACGCTTCTTTCTGTCTGTCTCGAGAGACCACAGAACAGATCAGACAGACAGATACAAATTTAGATTGGTGATGAGGAAAAAAAAAGCAAAGAATTTTCATGGTTGTCATATTTGTGATCATGTTGTATCACATTCCGAGGTGCGGCTTTCCGATAGATAGATGCATGCAGGCAATGCAGGCGGGTCAGGTGCGACGGGAGCATCCCACCCCTCCTTCTCGTTGGCCGGGAAGACTGTTTGTTGCATTTCGCAGGCCGGCCAATCCTAGAGGCGGGATTGTTGAGTTTTGAGGTCAACTGACGGTGTTATTTTCAATTGCCTGTTCGCCGCTGACGTGAGTGGGGTCTGACGTGTTGGGGTTGTACAGGTGGATATTGTGTCGTTTCTTTCTGTTTCTTTTCTGGTTCTGCGGGGAGCCGGTGAGGGTGGACGGACGGAGGGATGGAGGAAGGGAGGGAAATTTTCTGTCAGATTGAGGGGTGTTTGTGTGATGGTTGTGGATCAGGGGACGGTGATTAATGTGGTGTGTTGTTTCGAGTTTGATGACCACCATATCTGGGAGAGGGACTGATCAGTGTGATTGTTGTCTCATCCCTTGTTCCTGGACTTTCTACATGCTCTGTTTCGTTTTCGAACTTGTCGGTTCTCGAATGTGCTTAAATGCTTCACTGGGGAAAATTTGGATGTCTTGTACACCGTCTAGGGTATATCCATGGAAGCCACGTCGAGATGACAAAGTGACAAAGAGGGTCAGCCATTGATAGTAAGCTGCATGACAGTATTTTATGACAGACATTCCCTCGGTGACGTCGAAGAGGGGAAAGCTATTGTTTTTGTCAGCAAGTTCTGTAGCAAGGAGTTTGCTGTTCTTCCTCTGATGATTGAAGACGTGTTTCTGTCGGACTCAAGAGGAGTTTCTATTATTGTTGTACTTCAATGGAGAAGAATACGTTGAACCCGGTTGTCTTTTGAAAAGAAGTAAGTCGACAGCTATGATGATAGACCTCTCTCGGGAAAAAATTTCTCACTTGGATTCACATCTGTTTCTATGTGACTCAAGGTTATACTCAAATAGCCAATTTAAGAAGCGTAGCTGAGCACAGTTCATTCTAAATACAGGAATGCCATGAACCACAGTGGCCTCTTCTTCTCTTGATCATTGACGGTGGTGCCTTGGGCTTGGTGAGGAAGCAAACAACCGTTCTGCTCTTTCTCCCGACCTCGATTCCTATGCATGTAGTCAAAATCATCCTGGCTGTGATTTGCACTACCTGCGCTGATTGCGCGATTTGCGCTGAAACCTCCCACTCAATCACGTGTCACTTTCCGTCCGAGGTTCAGTCGAAGCTGTCTAGCATTTGCTGTACTATCTCTGATTTCATATTGCAAGACGAAAAGTAAGATGACGTCGACATTCACACCATGGTGGCTTGGCCACGGTGACGGCAGAGGTGAACAGTGCTTAAGCAGCTTCAAAGTCCGCTTTTGAGGACGGACAGTGTGTCTTCTGTTGCACGTCTCACTTGATAGAGTCATACTTTGATAGAGCTTACTTGATTGTCGAATCTAATCTGTTGATGTTACTCTAATGGAGCCGATTTATTGATAAACAATGGCGTTCGTTGTTGCACCGCGCGTTTGATAAGGTCTCCTCAACTAGACTGGCGTGGTATACAAGCTTCAAGGAGTATCAAGGATTGCGAGATCTCAAGAAGAATACATCTAGTACATATCATAGCTTCCATAGTATGACTACTACTCTTGGGTATTGTTGGATGCTTGGTGGAGTGAGAAGATGGCGACTGAAAGTATGGGAAGAATTCTGACATCAAGTCTGGCATTGTTGTGGCTCTGAAGATGAAAAATGAAATTCATATGGAGATATATTGATTGGCAAGAAGTGTCTTCACCTAAAAAAGAAATGCTCAGTCTACGGAATAGAAACCAGACCATTCAGTACCATACGATGACTTCTCGTGCGTCTCTTGCCCCTTGTCGTAGTAAAGAGTTTCGCAGATTATCATCCTAACATATAAAAGTTTTGACATCACGTAGCTGTTTCAAATAGTATGGTACCGATTTGTCAACAATTCCGCGAGGTCAGGTTTAGAAGATAGAAGCTGAAAGGAATGCGGGGTGGGCGGTGTTTAAGCGAGCCCCCTTTTTCTCACTCTGGGGATAAGCGAAAGTGCGGGGTGGTAAAACTTTTCGGGCAGATCACTATGCAATTTCGAATCAAATTAGACTGAAACTTATCATTTGACGAAAGATGTATTGCAATTTGGTATACCGACAAACAAAACAAGAAGTAGATGGTGCGACCTTGACATTTCTATTCCATAGAAGCAATAATCTCCTTCACATGAGCAAAGCTCAGCTCCTTCATTGTTTCTTCCCAAATTTGTTGAGTCGCCTTCTTCCCATCGGCGGTATGGTAGAAAGTTGCGAGTCTGATTTCGTTGCAATTGTCAGTCACGTTCCAAGATTCACTCAACCCGCAACGGAACCATGAGAAGATGCCGTGAAGAATATTTACTTACGGTGCGATCTCGGTATTCATCAAAAAGCATCCATGCGACTCCTTACCGTGACCTAACAAAGCATCGACATATGTCGCGGCGCCTCTGTCAACAGGTCTAGCTGCGATTACTTGAAACAGTTTATACCCAATCAACAGCATGCCTCCCACATCTCGACCAAGGCCTGTTCCCTTTGTTGCGCCTGGATCGACCATATTGATGATAACGTCGTCGGACTTGACATGCTCCGTCAACTCAACCAGAAAGAGCTGGGTCAGAAGTTTCGACACTCCGTATCGCTCACTTGGATCCCTGCGAATTGAGCAGAAGTCAGTAAATTTTCTAGTTGACGATTCGAGAGAAAATTTGGGGATGATTCGCAAGGTAAAAGTAATTGGAGCCAGAACACCTACCATGGAGTAATCTTGGTATCATCGAAGGAAGGTAGAAGAGGTCGCTGATCACGATTCGGGAATTTACATGTATGAGCCAGAACCGAATTGACGATCGTCATATGTGCTGGCATATCGCGGGTCGACTTTGCTTTCAGGACTGGAAGCAAGAGAATTGCCAGTAAAACTGTGCTGAGAAAGTTAACTTGGATGGCAGTCTCATGTCCAGTGGAGCTTGATATGCCAAATCTGAGAGGGCCGACTCCAGCATTCAAGATTACGTAGTCGATGCGTGAGAGTGTGGTGTCGCATTTCTTGACGAATGACTGGATAGAGTCGTAGGATTCCATGTCCAGCTGCCAGACATCAATGGTTGCTTTTGGGCTTGCAAGTTTTAGTTTCGAAGCCGCGGCATTCCCCTTCTCGATAGACCGTACAGCTACTACAAGATGGGACAAGCCAAGAGTAAGGAGCTGCCTTGCCGATTCAAATCCAAGACCACTGTTGGCACCTGTGATAATTGCGACTTTGCCTGCCAAGCTTGGATACTTGCTTCGAGTCGGGAGTTCGATTTTGACTCGAAATTGATTGTTCCCTTAAATTAGAAAGACTGTTAGCGATGACTGCAAAGATTATATGTCGAGATATATCTCAAACATCTTCTAGACTAGAAATGGCTGCACATACAGAAGACCTTGAAGAAGTTGTCCGGGAAGCGGGGCATATTCTTGGAAGCGACCATGATGGGCTAGATTGAAGAGACAAGACTGGCTATGGAATAATCAAGAGATGGCGGTAAAGAACTCGGAGATGATGCGTTTTTGAAAACAGTGATTGGTGAGTGTCTAGAACGAAGGGGACTCTAGCATATTATATTCCTGGAGAACCCAAAGATATTTCAAGTCCGCTTATTTCCTTTTATGCAGTGAGTCTCCGATCCTCCGATTGTAAGACTCTTTTCATCTTCGATTTCGATGCGCAGCTGTCGGTGATACGAGCCCAGCAATTTCATTAGATTTGGCAGGTACGGGGCTCGAATGCGGACGTTTTCGACAAGCTGGAGTCACGTCTGGAAAGGGGGCCATCAGAAAGTGTTGCCAAGACTTTTCAGAATTGCCTTTCCGAGACCTACATCTGATCGAGGTTGCCATCTTGGAGGCTGCCACAGATTGGTAAATTCTCCAATTTGTTCACTGAGGCTTTGTATTTCGGGCGAGGTGAGGTAAGAGACAAGGATAGCAGGGTTGAAGCGAGAATGCCAAGACTTTTCACGATTTCCTTTTCGGGAATAGCTTCTATCATCCTTCTTTCACCACACAGATTCCAAACATCAGCACGCATCTCATCTAATGCAGAACAACTTGACTTCGGATCTCATGTTTCTTTCCACAGACGCGCAAAATCCATGCTCCTAATCTTGCCATCGCCACCAGAGACGTGAGATCACGCCAAGCTTTCTCAGCGCTTCCTATTTGGCACATCACCTAACAATTGCCTAATAATGCCATGGCAAGCTCTAATTGTGAGTATCTCAAGATAGATTTCCTCCCAAGTGTTACAAAGCTGAGTGACGTACGCCAGATAGTGCCGGACTTCATTTCGTCGTCAGCACACCAGTTCAGACCTTGGCCAAACGTGATCGCAAAGCCATCAGGAAGCATGCGACAAAAGCACGTGTAGTACACCCTCGTAAGAAGGTCGTGCGACTATGGTCTTGGATAAATCCTGCCCGTGAGCTTGGATCTCGAAATGCGGTTCTCACCGATGACAACCCAACCCCGAAGTCTATGTCAGTGCCCGTTCCTAGGCTAGTTGGCTCGTATTTTTCTGGGCTGCAATTACCTCCAGGCGTCGAGCCATGTATGATTCAAGACTTGGTAAAATGTAAGCACATGCCTGTTTTATCGCAATTTGCGTCTTGCTCGGATCAGCATCGACATCCCAGCTCAGAAACTGACTAGACTACTTCCTAGTGATTGTCCTCAACAAGAATGTAGCATATCCGTATGAGATTTGTCTAGATGTTCACCCGGTAGAGAGAGGCTGGTTTCCATACATGATTAGCGACATCTGTTGCCTCCACTCTATGATGTTCTCGCTTCGAGCTTTCATGGAAAAAGATTCATGTGACCAACCAAGTCACTTTACCACCTTCCATTACGCCAAAACCCTACAAATTCTCCAATCGCGACTTCACGACTTTGACAAGACATCTGCGATATCTGACTCTACGATCATGGTGGTCATAACGCTAGCAACCATTGCAGAGATCTCGAAAGACCTTGCAGGAGTGGAGACCCATATCAAAGGTTTGGAGAAGATTGTCAAGCTCCGAGGTGGAGTACGAGCGTTAGACACGAACAATAACATGCAGGTCAAAGTATGTAGGTGAGTAACACCTTTCTATTGCCCAGACACGACCTGTTTCTGACGTTGTGACTAGGGCTGATTTGGGTTATGCGTTGCTGTTTGGACGTCAACCACTTCTCTTCAGAGAGGGACCTTCATGGGACTGTTTCATTGCAGATTGTGGCCTGATAAAGTGCAGTCATGAGCCTCATGATGCTATCATCCTCGCCTTCGCCCAGACTACTCTCGACGAAAGATTACACAATGTTTTGAGAGATGTTCATGCTTTCTCTTGCATTAGTAATGTGGCCTACCAAACAACACGCAAGCTTTCGCCAGAAACCTACAACGAGATGACCATCTCTATCCTTTACAGGCTCACCCACCTATTTTTTGAAAGCGATTTACTGCAGGAAGCGATCCGACTCGGCTTGCTCGTCTTTTCTTCCACAATCTTTTTACAGCGGCATATCATCGAACAGCCGTATGAGAATCTATTGAATCTCTACGGTGACGCTTTGTTGGGACTATTTGCGCATGGGTCTTCGACCGACGCATTACCTGTGCCTGTCATCCTGTGGTTGACAATACTGTCAGACATGGTTGCTGGCAAGGAAATTCCTTCGACCGACAGGCTTCACACAGTTATTGGGCGTGCTAGCATCGAATCATGGTCCCAAGCGTCCGAAGTACTCCGGTCGATTGCCTGGGTTGACTTTATTCATGAAAAGCGCGGGAAAGAAGTTTTTGAAGCGTCTGTTTCTCAGCTACGATGTCAACGTTGAAAAAGCTGTGCAATATGCTCGAAGTCGACATCTTTCAGAGGCTGTGCTGTATAGCAGTACTCGATATGTTGCCGCCTATTTTGCATCTCGAATTGCCATATTATTACGAACAATTACTCGTCCCTATGAGTTCAGGCTGATTGCCGAACAAATTTGGGTTAAAGGACATGATGTTAAGTTTGCGTCAAGATATTGTTCGAGTATTTTCGAATGTATGTTGGAAGGATGTTGGAGTTGTATTTGGCTATTAGCAAGATTTGATGCCTGCCTTCATAAGAGTGCTGTTTTCTGCGAATTCCCCTAATTCTGTGCGTACGCTTCAAGCCTCGGCCTATCAAGAATATTGAGAACAACGAAAATGAAGTTCCATCTTGCATTTCTGGCAACTATGCTTCTTGCGCACAGTAATCTCGCCTCCGCCCGTGTCTCGAACGCAGTCCCCGAGAGCTCTCAGGAGAGAATATGTCGGAGGTTCAACTATGCTGCGATGCCGCATGTCATTTCTGTCTGCCCAGAACGTGCAATGTTAGTTCTCGCTTAGAGACATCTATTGTTCACTACTAATTGATTATAGGCTTCGAACTGGGATTACTCCACGCAAGGGAACTTCAAAAGAGTAAATGTTACCTCAAGTGGCTTCCACGCCAAACAACCATGTAGGAGCTAATGGTGTCTGGTAATGCAGTGCTGCTATGTTAATCCGGGAAATTGTATATCCATTTTGAAGAAACGTGGACAAGATGCAGACGAGTATCCTCCAGAGACACTCATGTGTTCAGGTGTGTAGTCTCTTTGAAGTTCTCATTTTCAAATTGCTTCGTGGGTTCTAATTTCTGTAGAACTCTTATGCTGGCAAACTTTACCCAAGTTACTCCCTCGTTGTTCAAAGAAGTCTACTGACTCAAAGATCCCAACGACAGGTGCAGGAAGCAAGTGAATATAAGGAGCGAACATTCTGTGGATCTGAAAATCCCATTTTCAAGAACAGTGGTAGCTTATATTTGCCGCTGAAAGCCCTGTTTTCGTTTGCATGGAACTTGCTCCTCGACTCAAGGATGAAATGCTCATTGTTCCTGCTTGTCTCAAAACTTTGGGCAGTACATCTTCATCTCCCTTCAGAACATTCCGTACGTTAAATATAACAATGCTGCACCCCATCGACAGTCTTTATGTTTGCATCTGGCATTTTACAAAAGGGCTGTCACCAAACCCACAATCCCTCCAGCACCAATCAACCCCGCCCTCACAGCATTTAAAGTCTCAAATCTTTTCAATAGCGTCCTTGCTCTCGCATCATCTTCCTTCGTCGTCTTTACCTCAGTCCTCTCCTGTGGTCCACTCAAATCTGTGGACTCCGCTCCTTCTCCCTCGCCATTCACAGAATCTATTGCTTTGCGCTCGCGCATCTTTCCGCCCTGATCACTTTCCAATGCACTCCTAGCGCTCCTTTTACCACCTTTCTTCTCATTCATCTCAATCAACTGGAAGTTTGTCGGAATCATAGCCAACTGAGTAAATGGCCCGATACTAAAACTCAGAATCGCTGCTGCCAGATACCCGTAGACTTTCGGACTTCCACCATTCTTCATGATTCGAAGTGCTTGTCCAAGGCTCCGAGAAGGTCCGAGTGATAGAAATGAGAGGTAGAGAAATCCCAGTGCAGATGTCAAGGATGCAGGAGGGAAAATATGTGAGCCGCGACTAAAGAGCCAGCGCGTAGACGGAAGGGAGCGGGATGCGGGTTGGGATTGAAGTATTGGAAGGTCAAAAAGAGATAGAGACGCAATACCACCAGAAGCAATGAGAACTATGCTCGTACTGAGGGTTTGAGCGAGGATTATTGTTGGTGACATTGTTCGCGGATTGGTGGTAGAGCGTTGTTAGCTGAAGCTGTAAGCGTCTTCCTTTTGATGAGTGACATGCTCTCATATATGTGTAGGAATATTGGTGATGATGTCGTCAAAATTGAATTAGTGGGAATGTCAACGGAACTTTGGAAAGAGATCGGACTCCGAGAGGTTGAAGTTCCCGCCAAAGCCTTGGTGGGGTTTCGCTTCTGGGCTCGCAGATGGCTTGGCAAATCGACTCTAGTAGGGCTTTCAAGTGATGAAAATTGGCAGTCAAATTGTGCCAGACTCACTGTTCATTGACATTGTTTCAGGGCACATTTTGCGTCTCATATTCCAAACAGAGTATTGATCATATGTCTGCCGTTCCATACCCGCAAGGTCATGGCATGATTGGCGGCCTGCGAAGATGCTTACTCACTACACCTCGCTTGAATCTGTTATCCCCCTAGATACTCTCTGGCTGGTATCTAGGAAAGGTTTTGCCATTCAATTCTTTCGAAAAGAAGAGTTTTTTTTTTGTGTCCTTCAACCACGTAATACCCATCACCTACTTGAGTACGTTCTTTCGTCGCCTACTCTTACGCCTTTGACATCATGGCCTTCCATGCTGGGGTCCTATACAAAGCCTCAGTCATCTCCTGAAATGATTGGTCAATGCTCCGGCCTTCAACAGCCCTAACCTAAAAGCCAGAAGTCAGCATCAAGCAATCAGAACAATAATAGAACGAGTCACCTCGACTAAGTTCTTCTGATACAGCTCTACAACCTTCCTATCCCGCCCTTCGTAATCGGAATACCTCTTATCAAACAGTTCTTCACTATCATCACCTCTTTTTCGATTGAGATACCTTGCTCTGGCGGTCTCCCTTGGACACGATATTGAAATCGTCAGGTCAGGTGTGCCGCGCTGTCCCGAAATCAATACGGGATACTGCTTGGAGCTAGGAGAGCCTACATTGAATTCGGTATTCATCAACGCTTTGAACGCCTCGTCCTGCTCCAGATTTCGAGGGAACCCATCGAGGAGAAAGACCGATTTGCCTTTACCCATCTCCTCATTGATCTTATCCAACAAAAGGGAAACGATGACATCCCCGCGCACTAAGCCTCGTGTACCACCAGACCTTACTGAATCAATGATGTCGGCTTGATCGCTCAAGGGGCCATTGATCAGGTAGCGAAGATAGTCCCCAACAGATAGGTGATAAAGGTACTGTTTGTGGGCGTCTGCGAGGCGTTTGCATAGCGTTCCTTTTCCCGATGCTGGTGGTCCTACACGCGAAGTTAGCGAAAGAAGTGTTATAACAGGAAGTTATCATTAACCCAGAACGAATACAATGAATGGCTTTTCAGCCATTGTCACACCAACACCTTTATCTTGGGCAGGAGCAAGAAACTTCTTTAGGAAGAATGTTTATATGATGTGGGTCTCTTTGTAAGCGTTTTAGAACTGTGGCGATCCGTGGAGCTTCACCTTGGTGCCTGTACTCAGCCGCAAGCAATCATCAGCACCTTCACACAGCCATGAAAAGAAGGTTCAGGACTGAGAAAAGTGACTCAAGGAGTAGTGATAAGGGGATTTCTGCAAATGTTCTGGTATTTATGTCCCTCTTCCCTACTCATCCTAGTTCTCGCTCCTTCTGATCAAACTAAAAGTCCATCCTTCAACATGAACCATCTTGACGTGCTGCTTTTGGCAGCAACCCTCCTGCTGGCAATCTCCGCATACCGGTTCACTCGCTCCAAATCTACATCTCTTCTCAATCAAGAGGACGAGATCGTTCCTGTTAGCGTCAACTACCACTTCACTCGCTGCAATGTCGAATGCGGGTTTTGTTTCCACACCGAAACGTCGAGCTACAAGCTCCCACTCCCCGATGCTGAGAGAGGCCTCAAGTTACTGGCCGAGGCAGGCATGAAAAAGATGAATTTTTCAGGCGGAGAACCCTTCCTCTATCCCAAGTATCTAGGTGCATTGTGCCGATATTGCAAAGAGGATCTCCAATTGGAAAGTGTTAGTATCATCAGCAATGGGACCAAAGTGACGGAAAAGTGGTTGAAAGAGTTTGGGTCGTTCGTTGATATCTTGGGGATCTCTTGCAATTCGGTTTATCCCGAAAACAATGCTAAGATTGGACGTGCGGATCGTGGCTCCGGAGTGCCATTTGATAACGTGGGACAGTTATTCCAGATCAGGGACTGGTGTAAGCCACTCGGAATCAAGTTCAAGCTGAACACCGTGAGTCTTCTCGAACGCGGACCTTTTGTGCAAGTCCTCGGTAGTGCCAAAACGAACACTGTCCTTGGCCAATAGCTGAGAATTTCTTCATGCATTCCTCATTCCATGTCAGATCGAGTAATGCTAACTTTGCAACCTCTCAGGTTGTGTGTTCACTCAACTGGCAGGAGAGTATGGCAGACATGGTGCAGAAGCTCGATCCTTTCCGGTGGAAAGTCTTTCAAGTCCTCATCGTGGCCGGCGAAAACGACACCGACGAACGAAAGAGGAATGCAACACAGTTCATCGTCACAGATGAACAGTACGAAGCTTTTTGTCGCCGACATCGACATCTGAAATGCATGGTTCCAGAGCCAAACTCGGTCATGAAGAGCTCCTACCTGGTGAGTTGCCGACACAATCCAAGCTTCTGAGGCGATACTAATGTTACTAGCTTGTTGACGAGTACATGCGTTTCCTCGACAAGGGGGATGGCGATGAGAAGGTGTCTGACCCCATTCTGAAAGTTGGTGTACAGAAGGCTATCAAGCAAGTTCGGTGGGATCAGGAAGAGTTTCACAACAGAGGTGGTATCTATGAATTGGGGAGTACAGCCGAGAAGGAGCAAAGTTGTGGTACTGTTCTTCAAAATAACGGACTGGATTGGTGAGAGAAGTTGTTAGGCTCTGCGATGCTGTCATTTTGAAATGGATTCTTGGTAAACGGTCACCATATCTGTCAAGAGTATTAGACTGACGCTTTCGCTTCCGATACAGGACTCTAATGAATGTAAAACTCGAATTGAACAAGCCGAAAAGAGCTGGTAATGCGGGGCGAAGTCGAGATGAGGATTGTAAAATCACATGATTTTCCAGAGATCAATCGCATGGGAGACAAGTCTGGTAATGCTAAGACGCTTATTCAGGTCTACGTAGAGTATGCGAGTCAATTCTGACACTTGATGTTCACTACCTGACAAGTGGTCTGGTACTGGATTAGTGTCCGTCCCGTCCTTCGGTACCAAGAATTAAAGTCCCTTTCATCTCCGCACCACACATTCTTCTATTGCCCAGACACTTATTTTTTCTCAAAACATATTTTTATTCTGCAGCGACACCAGTTTCAACAGTCCCGTTATTCTCAACATCATGTGCGGAATTCTTGCTTTAATTTCTGGAAACATTGAATGCAACGATGCTGCCGTAGATTTACATGAGGCACTATACGCACTGCAACATCGTGGCCAGGTAAGGTGACTTCTATTTGTTTGTTCTAGATCCGTCCTGTTTGCTAGGAGTGCTTTCTGAATCATCACGAATCTCCTCGTGCTCATATCATGATACGATCACATACTCACTGTTGTGTTCTAGGATGGCTGCGGTATTGCGACATCCCACAAGTCAGGAAGAATATACTCTTGCAAAGGCAAAGGCCTAGCTTCGAAGGTCTTCCGCGACGGCGAACTCGTCCCCGAACTCCCTGGATTTATGGGCCTTGGTCATCTTCGATATCCCACTGCAGGAACTTCGTCGAACGCAGAAAGTCAGCCTTTCTACGTCAGCTCGTGAGTTTCCAAAGCTCACTGATGAGGTTCATGCTGACTGAGATGTAGTCCTTATGGACTTTTGTTCTCGCACAATGGGTGAGTTCTTTGAAAAGAGCGTAGTAGATCGTCCATTGCTAATTTATCTAAAATTCAGGAACCTTTTGGATACCGAAAAGCTCAAGGAGTACTTGGATTTTGAAGCGCATCGCCACATAAATACTGACAGCGACTCTGAGATCATGCTCCAAGTATTTGCCTCTCAGCTGCTCCAGACTGACAAGAGACGTGTAGACGAGGATGATATTTTCACTGGTCTGGAGAATATGTAAGTAAAAGTCTCTAACAGGAGTATACTTCCAAGAGTCTCAACTTCTAGATCTCTTCGATTGAGCAAAGCTAACTCGCAAACATTAGGTATAAGATGACTGTAAGTGGCTTTGCCTTCTGCGGAATGGTTGCTGGATTTGCCATCTTTGGAGCCAGAGATCCCAACGGCATTCGCCCCCTTGTCATTGGTTCTCGCCTCAATCCAGATGGAAAAGGGCTGGACTACATGCTAGCCTCCGAGTCAGTGGCCTTGGATCAGCTCGGATTCACTGGCATTGAGGATATCAAGCCTGGACAATCTGTGATCATCCCTAAGGGCGGATCGCCTGTATTTCGCTAAGTCTACCTACAATTGAGTTACACCCCTGATATATTCGAATCTGCTACTTCAGCTCTCCGAACTCAATCATCGATGGCATTTCCGTGTATGAGAGTCGACAAAACATGGGCCTCAAACTTGCCAATACAATTTTGAAGACCTTGGGTCAGGATGTCGTCGACGACATTGATATTGGTTAGTCACTTTCTTGTGCAGCATTCTGTCTAGGTCCTCTGTAGCTAACCGGTTGATCGCAGTCGTTGCCATACCTGACTCAGGAATCGTTCCTGCTTTGTCGGTTGCTGAAGCCCTCAAACGACCATACCGTCATGCTTTTTCGAGAAATCGCTACATCTTTCGGACTTTCATAATGCCTAACCAAGAAAGCGTTGTAAGGGCGTACAATCGAAACTCAATCCTTTGCGGAGTGAGTTCAAGGACAAGAACGTACTTCTTGTTGATGATAGGTGCGTAGTCTTTCTAGTGAATCTGAGCCTAGATCAAACAAGCTGAACGTTTGCCAGTATTTTGCGCGGTACAACCAGTTTGCAGGTTTGCAACATGGCTCGAGAAGCGGGAGCCAAGAAGGTTTATTTTGCTAGTTCTTCTCCTCCCGTCACGTATATCATCTCATGGTCCTTCCTCGTAGTCTTGTTTACTGGTCTTTGACATAGCCATCCACATATCTATGGAATTGACCTGGCCACTTCGACAGAATTGGTCGCATACAATCGTGATCGCAAATCCATTGCGGCATCAATAAATGCGGACGAACTCATTTTCTTGCCCTTAGAAGGCCTTGAAGCTGCATGTGCGGAACTTAGTCCTCGATCCAAACAAAGTTTCGAGATTGGTGTCTTTTGCGGTAGATACGTGACGCCCGTGTCTCAAGGATACCTGGAGAAATTGGAGAAGACTCAAGGGAAACCAAAAGCCATTGATGGTAGTCATAATGGGATGTTCGTGACTGTTGGGGATAGTGTGACAACACGTCCAATGGTCTCTGAGCGTTCGGACGTCAGTCTCCATAACCTGGCCGAGGATCATTGAGAATGCACAAATACCTTTGGAAGGCTCTTCACTTCCTCTATATATATCATTGTTCTCAATGTCTTGGAAAATTCGGTATCCCTGGGTTGCGTACATATTGAGGAAGGATGTTTGATCTCATCGAAGGTTCTTCTGCGAAGCGATTTCTGTAAGAATATGATCATGGTGGCGAGATTAGCGAGTTACCCCTTATTCGCTCTGGCGGCCACAGCCGACACAGCGTCATCCTATCATCTCCGAGCACAGCAAATGAATTGTGCCAACATCGTTCCATCCGTCGAATAAATCTTACATTCAAGATCAACTTGCCGCACATCCGATCTCATTGACAGCTTCTAGATTAGAATTGCATGATGATAGGGACGAAGATCTTCAAGCCCCACCAGCGCCCTCGCTTGCTGGTGGCCAGCCCCTGAAAACGCAATATTTTAACCTCATTGCGACATAATCTACTGCAACAATTCACCAATAATCCTGCATTTCACTCAATGCTTCTGCAAGTACGTCGACACTCGCATGGAGGGGTCGCGCAGCGGGGTCATTGCTCCATACATGATGGTGTATTCCAGAACGATTGCGCGATGGGGTTAGGGACTTTTGGATATAAGTATCAGTTCCATCTTCCTAGACAATCACAATACAAAATCAATTCAATCTTTCAAAATGGCTCCATCAGCAACCGAAACCGTCACGGAAACCCTCCCAATTCGCACCACTGTCAAGCTCACCAGCAACACTGGTACATACAAAGAGCTTGCTCCCATCGGGTACGAAAAGGACACCGAAGAGCAGGGTAAGGACGGCTTCAGCGCTGCCAAGTACCAGAACTATCTCCCGCACTGGGAAATTAATGAACGTTACCCACCTCTTGAGCCATTCGAGCATCGTGATCATGGTCTCGATGCCGACAAAAGCTATCCTGATCTCCTTCACAGCGGGGTCACCACCACTGAGCTTACCCCCACTATTGGCACGGAGGTCACGGGAGTTCAACTCAGTAAGCTCAGTCAGGCAGGAAAAGACCAACTTGCAAGATATGTTGCAGAGAGAAAGGTAGTCGCATTCCGGGACCAAGACTTCAAAGACTTGCCCATCAGTGAGGCATTGGATTATGGACGATACTTTGGTCGTCTTCATATCCACCCTACGTCAGGTGCTCCTAAGGTATTTTGTCTACCCTTCAGCTCTTGAAATGGTGTCTTCACACCTAGACTTCTCAGAGCATGTTGAAAGATTACCATACTAACTTTCTGACAGGGCTATCCCGAAGTTCACCTCGTCCACCGAGGAGCAGGCGACAAGACCGCAGAGTCCTTCTTCCAAACCCGGACCAGCTCCGTAGCATGGCACAGTGATGTCTCTTACGAAGCTCAACCACCCGGAACGACATTCCTCTACATCCTAGATGTCCCAGAAGTAGGAGGCGACACACTCTTCGCCAACCAAGTCGAAGCCTACGAGCGTCTGAGCGAGGGATTCAAGGAGCGATTACACGGCTTGAAGGCTACGCACTCAGGTATTGAGCAGGTCAATGCCAGCAAAGGGAAGAATGGAGCTGTGAGGAGAGAGCCAGTCATTTCTGAGCACCCCATTGTTCGGACACATCCTGTGACTGGAGAGAAGGCTCTCTATGTCAACCCGCAATGTCAGTTCATCGGCCCCATCCTAATAGCCACTCAATTGAGCAACGACTGACATAGCCCCTAGTCACAAGAGGTATTGTCGGATACAAGCAGGAAGAAAGTGATGTCCTGTTGGTAAGTTCTCAAGCATCTGTGCATCAATTCCACATATGCAACTAGCTAACATGAGAGCACAGAAATTCTTGTACGACCACATCGCCTACGGAGCTGACTTCCAAGCTCGAGTCAAATGGGCAGAAGGGACTGTGGTTGTGTGGGATAACAGAGTGACTTCCCACTCAGCTTTGGTTGATTGGAAGAGCGGACAGCGACGACATCTGGCAAGAATTGCGGCGCAAGCTGAGCGTCCTACAGAGACTCCTTACAAGGCATGAGAAAGATCGTGATAGAAGATTAGAACACTGAAGGCGAGAACCGTCGAGCAGTACAAATGTAGTCCTCAGCTTCCGCTCTTTGAACTATTCACGGTCACATGATCTTCAAGCCCGTGATGCCCCTCCGGATGCTGTTATCGACAGCATTCTGTTGTTGGGATTCTTTTCAATGTATCGTGTGAGTCGATTGACAAGAGTCACAACAAAAACCGAATCCCATGCATTTCTTAATTTGTTTTTTGTATTCACGATTCATGACATATGTATCGGCTCTTATTGGCTCGCTTCGAGTGAGACTCCGTCATCCCGCTAAAGATCCACTAACAGCTTGGATCCCGCAATCTTGGCATTCCTGTCTGGAACTCGACGTCTCCATCTCCTAAGCAAGAATCCGCTGTGGTAACGAAGTCACCATGAGTCTATCAAAGCTCGCTCAATTCGGTGTGAAGCACGTCGCAAAAGGAATCGGCCGTCTCTCAACAGAAGTCCTCGAGAGCGGTTCCGGAAGCTATGTCACCGCAGTTGGAGGCCGAAAGATGCTCGACTTCACTTCAGGAATTGGCGTCACGAATCTTGGACATTGCCATCCTGCAGTCACGAAAGCTGCTCAGGCTCAAGTCGGGAAGCTAGTCCATGGACAGGTCAACATTGCTTTCCATCAGCCGTACCTCGAGCTGATCCAGACACTTTTACCCCTCATGCCTCATAAGTCACTTGATACTTTCTTCTTTTGGAATTCGGGTTCAGAAGCCGTTGAAGCTGCCGTTAAACTCGCTCGACACGCTACAAAGAAACAGAATGTTATCGTCATGCAAGGTTCCTATCACGGAAGAACTTTTGGAACAATGGCGATGACGAGGTCAAAGACGGTGTATGGAGAGAACTATGCTCCATTGATGCCTGGGGTGTTTGCTGTTCCATTCCCCTACTGCAAGCAATGCTCAATCTCAACTCATTCGGACGGAAAATATGGATTCGAAAATTGCTGCATGGATCCTGTCTTGCAGCTCGAATTGCTCCTGAAGCGAGAAACTGCTCCATCCGATACAGCCGCCATCGTTATTGAGACCGTTCTAGGAGAAGGAGGATATGTTCCTCCTCCGCCTGGGTATCTTGACAAAGTACGGGAGATTTGCGACAAAAACAACATTCTCCTGGTCGCCGATGAAGTTCAATGCGGATATGGTCGGACCGGCAAGATGTTCGCGATCGAGCATTATGGTGTGCGACCTGATATCTTGATCATGGCTAAAGGAATCGCCAACGGATTCCCCTTGTCTGGTATCGTGTCAAGGAAGGAGTTGATGGATTTGCAGAAACCTGGATCTATGGGAGGGACTTATGGTGGTAATGCCGTAGCATGCGCAGCTGCGATCGCTGTGGCAAAGGCTTTTGAGGAGGAGAAAATTTTGGAGAATGTGAATGCTCGGGGAGAGGAGTTGAGAAGTGCTCTGGAAGCAGCGAGGGACGATCCTAAGACCTCGAAGATGATCTTTGATGTGAGGGGATTAGGTTTGATGCTCGCATTGGAGTGTACGCCAGGGAAAGGTTATGCCTCTAAGATTCAGGCTAAGTGTATGGAGAAGGATATGCTGCTTTTGACGACGTCGATTTATGACACCTTGAGATTCATCCCGCCATTGAACATAACCAAGGAGGACATGGCGAGAGGCATTCAGATCATAACAGAGGCAATTGATGAGGTTGCAGCTGGAGAGGACCCACCGGAGACTAAAACGAAAGGTCAAGCTCTAGAGTAGAGGACTAGAAAACGAAGCACACCGATCATCCATTACAAATTTGCCATGTGGAGAATGAAAACGTGGTAAGCAAGACCCACTTCAGCAACGTCTTTCTTTTTCGGAATATTTTGCATTGCAATAGCGATTGGGTCTTCTGATGAGTGTATATACTTCTGTTCGAAAGAATCACAACCTCCAGAATTTGTTTCTATTGGATGATGATTGTAAATGGCTGTAAAGTCCACAGCGGAGAGTAGTGGGATGCTTCTAGTTCTAGTAGCTTCCGTACAATCTTTTTCTACTGTTTCTTACCACGCTTGACACCTGTTTACGATTATCCACATCGAAGCACTTGCATACTTTACTTTTTCATCTTCATATAAAATCCCGGGGTGCGTTGAACAAAGGATTTCCGTCCCAGTTTCTCACGCATATTTATACTGGAATTAGTCACGTGCTCGAGACCGACACAAGTTCCAGGCTTCACACCTCACATCTATAACCTAATCATACTCCGCTTACGGCTTTCAAACACGAATTACTCTGCATTACTCATAAATAAATCTCATAAATCATTCAAACATTCAACGCTTATAACAACGCTCCCTCCTCCTAGCCCCCAACTCCATCAAAACAACCCCACATAATCCATATCTCACCAGTCAGTAGGATACTGATCTGGCGGGAGACCAAAATACCCACTGGCCGGTAAAGGCAGAAGACTTGCGTTGTTGTTGTAGAGTTGGTAGTCGACGCCAGCGAGCGCGACGTCGTTGCCCCACCATTTGAAGGAGGTTTTTTTTCCTGCGCCGAAGCTGAAGACGAGGGTGACGATTAGGCCGGAGATGGCGACGCCCACTGTTGAGAGATTAGTCTATTGTTCGACGGAAGATAGGATGTCACAAGAGGCGACAGCTCGCCTCCCGAAATAAATGCAACAGAAAGGAAAGTTGACATACCGTTTAGACCCGCGAAAATGAGGTAGGCATATTTACTCCACCATGCCGTATAACGACGCTTCAGGTAGAACTGGAAAAGCCAGGCAAGATAGATACCTAGCGTCGCGTAACTGAGATTGGTGTTTCCAGTCCAGTTCAGCGCACCAGACAACGCAACTGCCGGATTCAAGCAAGAGAAGACGCTCGCTGCTGGCTTCCAGAAGTACTGCTCGAAGGAAGAGAATTGCTTCTCGTTCATGCCGGACTGCAGGTAGCGACGCGTGTGCGGGACAGCCTTTTCAGCGAGCACCCATGCCAGGCCGAGCAAGGCTCCGATCAAGAAGCAATAGGGCAGCACGGGATAGAGTTTAAACATGTTGTTCGTGCCAAAGGCACCGAAGAAGATGACGTTGGCGAAGACCTGGTTGGCATAATTGCACACCATGTGTTCCTTATTGTCCCATTGGCAGAGCGTCGAGTCCTGGTTAAAGTACACGAGCATGACCTCCAAGATAGCGCAGTACATGAAGCAGTTGACGACACACGACGCGATGTGTCCTCGGAATACTGCGCGGGGCGGCAGCTTACTGTAGTGCGCATACTTGAGATCCTGAGTAAAGCCACCAGCTAATTGCTCGAAAGCACCGCCGAGCATAAGGATAACCAGCTGGGGAAGGGGACGGCCGGGCCAGATGACACCGGGGAGTACTTGCCAGATCACGTTCAACGAGATGCCTGTGGATGCAATAGACTCGATGATGACCCAGGGGATCGTGAGGAGGGCTCCGACGCCAGCAACGACGAGGATTGACCACCATGGTGTTTGTGTGGGCCATGCGGTCACGCCGATGACTGAGATTGCGAAACCGAATAGAAAGACGATTGAGTACTGTTCCGATCAAAGTCAGCATGCGGGAAACATGATTCATGAGGATGAGAAAGGAAAAGAGAAAAAAGGGATGCGGAATGCATCGCAAGGGAGAGACAAAGAATCAGGTACTTCCTTACCCACCACTCCGGGACCTCTTTATATCGTCGCATCATTCGAGCATGACCGTCCGAGAAACCCGTGTAAATCGACTGACCCTTGATGGTATTGACAATCATCCCGACAAAGGCTTTCTTCAAAGGACCCCAGTACTTGATGAAAACATAGACGATCGAGAAGGTGTAATATACGAAATTGCCACCCGTTACAAAAAGATTGGCAACGGCGTAGTATGGCGGTCCGTAAGCCTTATACCTATCGAGATCGACTTGGTTGTCTGAATTGAGCACCGTGCTCACGTTGTACGATTTCATCTGGTTGTTGAATGCCGAGTTAGAGTTGATCGGCATAAATGCGGCCCAGAATGCGTTCTTGTAGTACATGATTAGGATGATTATACCCGCGATAGCTCGCATAATATATTGTTGGAGCTGAGCAAAGAAAGGTGCGTTCATGGCACCAGAGCCCGAAGTATTGGGATCGAAACTGGACCAAGGATTGAAGCCCATGCCTCCATACGAGCCGGTAACAATAGCCAAATTCTTGTTCTGAGGAGAGATCCAAGTCATCCAATTAAACAGACGAAGAGCTTGGAAGAACTCGTCTGGAATCCAATAGTAGACGAGGAAAAAGACACTGGCAATCACAAAGCACATAAAACGGGTGATCCTCCAACCATTGATGACTTCGCGCTTGTTGTCGTCGTTGATGAGTGCTCGGTTCAATGCCAATGTAGGAAGCACGGAAGGCCAGACTGCCTCTTGAGGATAGACAGTGAGACGACGCAGAATTCCAGCCATGCCGAGACCGAAGATCTGATTTGCGAGAGCGAGGATGATCGCAAATCCAAAGCCAGCCCAACGTTGGTTGAAGAAGATGGGGAGACGCATGACCAACAGACCGGTGAAGTTGCCAATCGAGTCTGCTTGAGAGATGATAGTGGCAAAGAGCTGCTCTTTTGCCGACCATGGACCCGGGTTGAGCGTGTAGCGCTTGCCGCGCAAGGTGAAGCCCCAGTCAGGGAGGACAAGAGCCAAGAAACGGCCCATGGGAACAAGAAGGAGCTGGATGACCTGACCGGGGATGGAGATACCAGGCTGACGAGGACTGAAGACTGCCGAGAGTCAATATTGAAACTATATTGGAACGCAATTTCAATGAAGACTAAAGTAAATAAAACTTACAAGTGTTGACGGCTGACGCGCAACAGACCCAAAAGAAACCGACCACATAGGCCCGAACACTCTCACATGGCTCATCTGGATCATCGTATGGGAGAGTCACGGCTCGAACTTCAGCATAAGGAGACCAGTTGTGTACGAGACCTGCTGTCTTGCAGGTAACATAAGCCCATTCACTATATTCCATTCCACACGCAGTATTGCCCTCCACCAATTCCTCACAACGGCGTATCAGGTTGTGGTCGATCGTGTAGTCATTTTCATGGCCATCGATAAGGGCTTTCAAGATTTTGATCGATTCCTCCTCGTTCAAAGTGAAGATGGCGGTGGCGACGCGGTGGGGATCAGTTCCAGCGGGCAAAGTCTCACTCTGTCCACTGTGCGCTCCGCTGTACTCTTCCACGAGACGTTCGAGCCACTCGAGAGGAGGGATCCAGGCGCCGCTCGGTGACTGCGATAACGACTGATCAAGTGAAGTCTCACCGACAGCAGCGACCTTGACATCGTCGCCCGAGTCCTTTTCGTTCATGATGAAGCCCGACGAAGGGAAGAATGGTGAAAACAGATACTAGCAAAAGGCCATGGCAGTACAATATTTCGGAATCACGAGCGGATAAACAGAGTAAAGTGTTTTTTTATTGATTCTGCCAAGAACGTGCATACTTATATCAACAGACATATGATCTACCTCACTTGTCGATAGTGCAGAAGACCCTGCACTTGTTGGTGCTTATCTCAATCCTTGATTAATTGATCGTCGCTGTGCTCGGAAGAAGTTACGGTAATGGAAGGTGACACCCAGCGTCCGCTGCTCGCACTATACAAGCAGAGTTGGATATCACATACGGATTATTGTTCAGCGAGGCGAGGCAGGTCACCCCACTTACGAATACGTATTTCCTGTCACGGATTCTTATCAGATACTCGCCTCCGCATCAGGGGGCTCGTTTGGCGCTTTTAGCGAATTGCGGGGTAATGCTACGTTACTCGTTGGAAGACTCGAGGGAAGAACTGCGGAACCTTGAACCGAAAGAGCGGCGAGACCAAACCGAAGGTATAGGTACTTAGGGGTACACTGGTGGTACTTGGGAAACCCACGCCACACACACGCAGGGTCCCACGAGTCGTCCTTCGTCTCAACTTTTTGATCGCATGTTCACTTCATTTCACGTACTTGTACACCCATCCCTAGCTTTGTATTACCTGTCAAGCCATTGGTGGGCTCGGGAAAGAAGCCCTAACGACTCTAAGTGCTGTTGCGGTGTAAGGATCTGCAGCGAAGCCATAGGTAATGCATGGAAGTTTATATTGGATTGCGGTAGAAATCCATGTTTTGCCACGAGTACACGTGGTACAAGAAGTTAGTCTCGGATCCATAACTTATTCCTCGACCCGAGGGTCTGGATGGTACAAATGTACTCAAAGAATGACCAAACCCAACTAGTCCTGGTCCCTTGTATTAGCAAATCAGTTTATGGTATGACAACGATTAGAGCGCCGAAATCAAAGAGTGTCCCAGCAACTCAGCTCCCAAATTGTCCTTGAAAGCAAGAGTAACCTTGACATACTCCCAGGCCTCCATCCATGTCAAACACCGAAATCTAATGGAAATAGCCCTTCACCTAACCTCGGAAACGTTACTCACTCCATGATCACACCGCCACAAGCCTGTCCTCTTTTCCCCTTTCCCTTTGATTCAATTGCTGTTTCTTTGTGTTTTCTATTGTAAAGTAGTGGCGAGTGTATTCTTTCAAAGAACCGGTTGGAACGATCTCGATAGCTTGCGATCAGGATGTTTCTTCTGACAAGGCCTGCCTTTTGACCCCTTTCGCTTCTTTCTCCTTGTTTTCATTCTCGAAATCCGTCTCGTTCATTGCTCGCAAGTTCCCGACTTTCTTTTCGGTTTTCACAAATTTCCGTTGCAATTAAGAGCCTTTCGAGCGTCTCGTGCAAATGGAGCAGAATGGCAGCGCCTGAGACCAATATCTCTGAGACCAAGCCCAATGCTGGCCATCGAAGAGGAAGCGTTCAGCTCTGCTCTGCATTGCACAATAGCTGCAACATCAGCAGAATTTCCGTACTCTGTAAACGGTATCCCGCTTTGTACAATACTTTAGACCTTCTGCGACCCTCACGGATTCTCATCGATTGGTCTCCAAGTAGAACGTGTTGTGTTGCCGTTTTATTGCCGGCCTTGACTGCATCCCGGTGTTCAATATATATCTCAACGACTCGATCATTATCGTACAAGTCTCGAAATAATGATTCAGTGTATCTATTCTATCTGTTGCTCAGAAGCTGCCCTCACACTGCTTCCAGGGAAACACGTTTGAGATGAGTTCCTGAGAATCTACAATATCTGTCAATCGAATTCGGCAAGCTTGTACGGCGCGACAGCATATGCAAAGATATTCAGGTGGTTTTAGTCTGGAAAGGCGTGGAGAAACTCACCAGTATTGCGCCAGGGCAATTGGTTGAGTATGAGTACGAATTCAGAAGATAATGTGCGGAATTCAAGACGGTCTGCGAAATCAAAGACGATGAGCAAACTGAAGACAATGTGCGAACGACAACAGTACGAAAGTTGGAAAATCAAAGAACAAAACCAACAAGGACAATCAAGAAAGAATATCAAAAAGGAAAAAAAGCACGCGTACGAAGTTCGGCTTGCCGCCACTAGACGTTGCCCGCTCTCTACCATCGCGAAGGTCGAACTCTTCAGAGAGCTACCGGTAGTGTGACAGGCCACCAGTACCCACGTAGTGCTAAGTCGTTACTCGCAAGGGGTCGCTGTCGCGTGTCTATCGGATTGAAGATAGGGTGGATGGGACGGACCAAACAAAGGAGGAGATGCAGGAGACGGATGAAGATGAATGATATGTGACGGACCAATCAAGAGAGGAGGAGAGGAGGAGTGAGAAGAGATGTGTGTGGCGATGATGCACATCTAGACTCGAGATCAGCAATATGTATAAGGATGGAGATCGGGGACGATGGAGTATAGGGCCGAGAAGGATGTGTGAGGTCGTCGAAGGGGTGTGAGGATGAGCCTCTGCTGATAGAGACTGAAGTGGTCAGGGACGATGTCAGAGAGCATGCGAATAGCCTGGTATCGAGGGTCTCTTACCGACCGTCCTTGTGCGCAAAATGTAAGAAGAGAGCGTCGAGTATGAGGAAGAGCGATAATAGAGAAAGACGACCGGGGTGTAGAAGTGGTGGTGTGTGGTGGTCTGATGGAGAATGATAGGAGGGAGAGTTGGTTTAGAGGGGACGTTGTATACTTCTCGCGCATGGCTCTAATTGACTGCAATCACTCGCTCGCTCCAGCCAAGGAGTTTGGGTAAACGGCATTGCAAGAGCTATCGCTTGGTGGTATTGAAAGTGCTGCCACTAAGTTGGTGGTTGCCGAGCCTCAGACGCTGAATCGTGTCTGGGTCATTGCTACCCTCTCTGAAAAATTTCTCGACTCAGTGGAATAGAGCGCCCAAGGTCAATTCGAGATAGATAGGAGACTATACTAAGTGAGACCCGATCTCAATGCTTCGATTTGTGACACAAGAAACTATATCTGGTATGGTTCTTGTGATAGAGCGTTGAACTAAACAATATCAAAAAGCTACCCCAAACCAACCTCCTACGGCCATCGACTGTATATACTTGCTATCGCAGAGTCTCCATGTAGCCAATCAATGCCGCTATTCTATGTGTGGCCGTCGTTCAAAGCTCTGTAGCAGGCTGATCGAAGAGGCATCGCGAGGGGCTTAGGACGAAGTCCGTAGAATGCTGCACATTGCTTGCTGCATGGCACGATCTCTGAAGAGAGGCGCATTTCGACTTGAGACCGCAATTCGAGATAGCAAAGGCTCTGACTCCATGAATCGTGGGCATCGAAGTCTCGATGTGCAGATAACGGAACTGAGCCGTCAACGCGCTGTGTACTGCTTCCAGTCCAAGAACAATATCCAAATGGCTTCAAGACATCAAGAACAAGAGAAAAGAATGAGAACATACATCTTAACGGTCCAAAAACTCGTCTTAAATACTGGGCAGCAGAGCCGCGTCTCTTCGCGACAAACACGCGTTACGTCAACTGCAGACTTGATTCTGAATAGGAAACAACGAGTAGGTTGTCGCTAGAACCTGCACAAATGACATATACTCGCACTTGCGATAGAAATGAAACTTGTAACAATAACAGTACAACGTACTTCAATTTGACAACTGTTGAGCAGAAGAGATGTCGTTGAAAAGATATGTGGCGGGACAAGGGACCCACAAATGGAGCTAGCCATATTTGTTATCGCTTCGCCTCCTGAATGGCCATTAGGTGCCGAAACAAATGTCCGACTAAGGCATCGGAAATCAAGCAAAGAGTCCAGATAATTGTATCCGAGCATCCAATCCCAACTGTGTAAAGAGATCGTGGCATGCGAGTTCACAACCTCCTGGAACAGGATAGAGGGCTCTCGGAAATATCGGACAGCATGAGCATTCACTTATCGGGCCAATTGGGTATATTCCATCGGACAAGCATTACCCCTAGCGGCGTAAGCAAGCTGACACAATGCAACAGCATCAAAATTTTGGCGATCCTCTTCTCAACTCTGTAGCCTAGTCTCTTTGCCTTTTTGATCTTGTTTCCACACACTCCCCTCAATTTGACCTCACCTAGAACTCAAGATGAGGTTTATCATACTTCTCGCAAGCCTGCTTAATCTTGCACTTGCAAGTACGTCCCAGAAACCTTTACTGGGTTCTCAAAATGAATACGGGCACAGCATAGCAAGTGCCACGGAGAATGCAAACCTTATCTTCAACGCAGTACACTCGTCGATGAGACAATGGGGCTCTTCGATCCAACATAACGGGATGTCATTTTTCCCTGCCTATATACCAGAAGGCACCCTACTGTATCACGGAAATCGCATACCCGAAATTCCCATAGGTCCAGAATGGATTGCCTTTGAGATTCCACATGCAGAAATGTTTGCTGTAGGATGGAGGGTGAAACGACCCCAACCCCCAGGAGATGGTGATGACGACAAAGTTGAAGTGAGCGACGAAGGTTACGTGGATCTGAGGAAAATTTCTCCCAACCAGCTTTGGACCTTGGATGAGCCGGAATACGAATATATACCAGGCTACTTGCATATCTATAAAGCGAATCGCCCTTTGAAAGTTCTCTACCTGGACGGAATGGCTGCTGGAAATTCGGATCGAGGGACTATGGACTCGCAAGATATTCTGCTTTTGAACTTCACCGGTGGTGTCTGGGACGAACGAGGGCGCGCCGCGGAGCTTTGCAACCTAGCCAAAGACATTGGCGTGGAAGGCTTCGTTAGGATGGAATGTGGCTTCGAATTGATCAAATGCGACTTTTCCGAGGGATTGACGTTTATCTCCCACAAGCAGAGGCCTAACATCCAGAAGTCCGAAGGGTTCAATACCATGTTCTTGTTTGAATTTGTTCGGGAGATTGGAAGTCGGTATTTTGGTATTGGCGCTGGACGAGTTTTGCTGGACTACTCGTCTATGGTGTCAGCGTTTTTCTATCCTGCAAATTTGTCGAACCCGCACCCAGATCCAGGACAATCGAAGCTTCCGAGACTGGTGAAAAGTGACGATAACGTGCTAAAACAAATGAGGTCTGATGTGCGAGACGCGGTAATAGATTCGAACTCCAACGTCGGTATCGACTGGCAAGGAGTTGCTGATATGATCGTGAAGCGCTTTGCTTCCCGATTGCAATTTCTGGCTACTGATATGGATCAAGAAAAACTGCTGTCGGAAGTAAACATGCTTGTGAATACTTTCATCGACTACGGCACTCACGATGAGCAAGATCCGGTTGAGGTTTGTGCTTTGCATTATTTACAGCCGGTTTCGCCACACACGGAGCAAGACCATTTGATACAAGCTGCGTTCAAGACGGTCACACACAAAATCTGTGACACACTTAATGAAGTCAGGAAGATAGTGCTTCAGAAGCGAGAAGATGAGAACGCTGTAGATGTCGATGATGCAAGTCTTGAAGTGCAACTGATACGGGAGTTGAACTCATGGCTTGACTGGCCTGATTGGACAACATGTGGGGTCTGTGCTGTTGATGAAGGTACGTCTCATTGAAGCTTCGTTTTCGTCCCCTTGTCGGACCGCACCGAAAATCACGAGAAGTGATTTTCCGCAAGACCGATTCCTTTAGAAAATGTCGACAGCATCAGATCTTGAACTGAAGACTGACTTGTGACTTCAGTGTGCTTTATAGCTGTTTTCCCTTACGGAACAGAAGAAGATCATTACCTTCCACAATGCAGAAATAGCGAGCAACTCTTCAAACGTTTAAGATCCAGGGACAATTACTGGATGCCGAGGCAGAGATAGTCCTGAGACGCAAACTTCAGTGAAGTCTGAATGAGACTAGCCCCCGACGATGGAGACTATGTACTGCACTGGGTTGTTCGCTTGTCTCTCTACTACTGCGGAGTCAAGCTTCATAGTCGCTGGGGCAGCAACATGGAAAATTACTGAATCCAAATATTTTACCTTCTTGATGACAAGGAAGTGGTAAAGGTTTCCTTTCAATACCGGTATATCAAACTTGTTTGCTGGGCATGGCTGGAACCAAGGGGTATTTTTGGGGAAGATAAAAAGTTAGTCTCGGGATTATTGTGGTGGCTGTGGAAGAGGACTTCATAGCCCCGGCAATTTGAGGTTTATGATACCATATTTGGATTAGAATAACAGACACCCGGCTCGGCACACTGGTGTTACACTATGATCGTCACCAAGATCTGTTGTACGATTATACTGGGTCGAAAAACCTTGCCCCACACTAACCTCCTTGCACCGAAGCGAGAGCACGTGACTGAAGTACGAAAGGCGAAGTGATCTTAGGAGATCAACTTTCAAATGGATTTCATTGTCGAATCCACCTGTTAAATTGACCAAAGAACTGCTTCTCATCCTGAAGTCGTGGACTCAACGGAGATTTTACCAATGCCGAAGCTCAGGCCAATAATGCGGGTCGGGTCTGCCCGCAAAAGCAAATTGGGTGGTTGGGATTACGCCAACAGATAGCCACCCAGCCCACGAATATTTTCACCACTTTATCAATCTCCCGCGGGAATCTGCATTCCTAGATTCATCCTTTCCATTACTATTTGCGTTATTGAATATATTTGCCAAGATGCAATCATCCCAGAATAAGCCACTACCCCGTGCAGTCGACGACCGCAGGCGAGGAAGCGCACACTATTATTCGGAGTACGAACAAATCGACCAACCTACAGCTCAACGCTCACCGACACGAGAGGTTCCCATTTCTCAACCAACACAACGTCAAGTAAGTCTTTCAATGAGAGTTCTCATACAGGTTGTCTAACCCTTCTGTAGCAACGCATGATGCAAATAGAGCCGGCGAGACAGCCAGTCGCAAATAATGCCTCGCTCCGGCGAGGGGCTCCCAATGGCATGCCAGCAGGACCATCTCCACCCTACCCAGGCCCAGGTCCGCACGAGGAGCTTCTGAGTAAGACGAATGAGGCAATTAAGCAGCGCCAACTAGAGCAACAACAACAACCCAGACGTCGTGGGTACAGACGAACCGACGAGTCAGGTGACGATGCCGATGTAGCTGCTACCAATCTACCGTTTGATAGCAGAGACGCTCCTCCACCATCTCAATCTGCACCACATTCGAATCAATCACCTCCCAATACCAGAACTAGAGTCAACCCTGCCCCTCCCCAATCCGGTCCAGAGCCCCAGCGAGGATCGCCGCGCAAGGGAGAAAGTGCTCAAACCGCGGCGGGTAACTCTATCCCCCGCCTCAACAGCCCCACCATCATGTCCAGCGTTCTTCAACCCTTAGATGGCAAGATCAACGAATACGGCAGCCAGATGAACGACGCACACGCTGAAATGGCTCGACTGGACGCTGAGATGGCCGCACTGCAAGAGAGGCGGCGAGAGGCTGAGAAGCGGTACATGGCTGCCAAGACGAAACACGATGACTATCGTCGACAGTACCAGAGTGTTGAGAGAGCGATGAGAGGAGAGCCAGATATGGCGTTTTCGAGATTGAGTATGGAGAGTGAGAGGCCGTCGACGCAGCAAACTGCGCAGCAGCCACCGACTCCTGGGGGGATGCACTCTCGTACTGAGTCTTGGAACTCGTTTAATGAGCCTAAGAGAGAGTCTGGAAGTCGGTTTCGGATTAGTAAATTGTTTGGATGAACTTGGTGAGAGGGTTGATGAGTATGATGAATAAGTGGGAATATAACACGGAGTTGCGGGCACGATGATTGTCTTGAGATGATACGTATATTGTTCTAATACGAAGGGAGGAACATAATGTCAGAATTATAATCTGGAAACAAAATGTATATTTTTGGCACTGAATGTGCAATATCATCCCGAAGTCCAGCAAGTCGCAATTGTGAGCAGCTTTGCCTGTCCTCTCAAGACCCTCACAAGTGAAAAGCCGCAGCCAAGAGGTAGACCTGTCTTTCCACATAAGCATCACATCAGACAGACAAAGCAATCTTGAGCGATGATCAACCAGAATACATCATGACCAAAATGAACATCGGAGAAAGAGACGTCCAGATGTGGGGGAAGGCCTGGATTCTTGGCCCTATCCTCGCTTTCTCTCACACACGCACAAATATATATGCAGTTATCAGGTCAAGACGTCCAGTGATACAACACGTACGATCACTAGCTTCTTTCATTGCAAGGCATATTTGTGCTGGGATAGAGAAAGCATGGCGGAACGAGGACAAGATTCTGGAAATATGCTCAATTAATGCGCACAGAGCGCGGATCGCGCGCCTAGCGCAAATCGCGCCGAATGCTGGCACAAGAGTGTATGAACCATGGAACACTCATGCCATACAAACGACTTGTACTTTGAACACAATATCTCGAAGCATCCAGGCTTAATTCAGATGAAAATTAAGTGAGATCAACTCTAGCTGATGATTCTATTGTGATGGGACAGTTAGATGGCAATTCCCAATAATGTTTAACTCCGTTGTCTGTTAATTGCAAAAACTTAATCTGCTACTAAACCAGCAAACCACTCCTTGAAAAGAGACACCTTAGCCGGATCAGCAACGGGAATAGGACCAAACCCATTCCCAACTCGTTGTACACTTTGATTTGTGGTCGCAGTAGCAGCTGTCCTAGTATTCATACCAGGACCATTAGGATTTCCCTTCTTGATGAAATTAGCCCAGTAACCATTCATGACATGAACAATTTCATAATCAGTAGCCTTCCACCGAGAATCGGTATCGTGCAAATTGTTCAGAACGTAGTTGATCTCCGACTCGTGATATGCGCCTCGATCCTGTCCTGAAGGCACGTGGTCCCAGAAATAGTTAAAGATAGGCTTTGTAGAGGCTTTCTTCCAGAGCTCCGACCATAACCAGGTTCCCACCTTAGAGCGATCTGTGAATTGCGAGTTCTCGGCGCCGGAAGCGGTGATGGAAACGTTTGCAGAATACTTCTCAAAAAATCGCTCAATCTAGGTTCCATTGTAGGTGCAGTTCAAGTCGGCGAGGTAGGTTGAGAGCGTAATATTGAGGCCGTAAGTGGCTCCACTCTCATCTTTGGTCTTCTTGATGAGAAGAACTTCAAAAAGATAAAAAGAAATTGTAACGGACATGTGTATCATATTTCAGTGCAGGGACCTCTTGGCCAAGAAAACCATACCGTTGACAACTGTTGACGAAACATGGCTAGGCATTCCCAGGTCCATGATTCTGACCGACGCAGCTAGGACTGCGCGAGCAACGAAAGAGAACACGACAGAAGTGTAGTAGAGCGAATAATTGATTCTTAATTGGAATGAGAGACGAACGTTGATAACTAGAAATTCGGATCCCTTGTACCTCTAGAAGAATGAGAAGCAGCAAATATACAGAGGCTCTAAGGGGACGTGATCTGAATGAACATATCGCTTTAGAAGATGAGCGTTTTGCTAGTCCATCGTGACACAAACATAGATACTTGGTGAAATGCTCGAGGAGTCTTATGAGAACAGCCATTCTGACATCCTGGCATGACTCAAAAACATCAGTCTGGAAGTTCATGAAGAAGTCAGAAACGGAAAGAACATTTTGACTTTTAGTTGCAGGTACCGAAAGCCCTGGAAGTGATATTCGGCAGTACTGTTGCTTATTGTACCTTTCCTCTCGAATCAACAGACCAGATTTCTTCTATCACACCTTTTCGATAGGCGTAGTAGACATCAAATAAGTTGATGGTCGGGTCGATATGACTCGGTATCATCTCAACACGATCACCAACCTCCAGCCCGGGCCCGTCATGCTCCCAAGTCAACGAGCCATGCTCATCACCGAGAACACCATACTGGTACCTCGCGTCCTTACACTCCGCAAGCCCACTGTCAGTCGTCAGGGATTTCAAGCCAGTGTCGATTGTGACTGCCCGGGGGCCTTGCCTGCTGAGCACAGTCGCTAGAATGGTGAGACTGTTTGAGTAGAAAGTACCGACAGCATTTCGGTAGTCCGTATCCATGAAGATGAAGGAACCAGGTTGTACCTCCGTCACGCCTGGTACCGTCGCGCAGAACTCGGCAGTGCCAGTCCCTCCCGTGGTCACGACCTGGATATCATGGTCGGCTTTCCGAAACGCCTCAGCCGTTTCCGTTAGGGTCTTCATCGAGGCTCGGCACTCCTTTTCTCGCTCCGCGCGGTCATGTAGATGCTGTAAATGTCCCTCGTAGCCCTGAACACCGATCAACTTCAGGTGCTTCAGCCCTGCAACGTGTTGTGCTAATGCCAATGCTGGCTCCCCGGGTTTCACGCCAGTGCGATGAAGTCCCACGTCCAAGTCTATCAAAACATTGATAGGCTCCTCAATGCCAGAATCCGCAAGAGCATCATTGATGGCGCTGGCTCCCACCTCACCTATTCACAGATCAGTATATGATGAGTAAAGTACAGAAGCGAGCTTCTAGAAGTAGTATTCCGAGGATTCAGCTTCTAAGATATTCCACAGTTTGACTTACTGTCCACCACAGTTCGAATGCTTTTATGTTTGCGGAATAGTTCGACTAGTCTTCTGACCTTCACAGGGCCGATGATCTCACACGTGATTAGGAGGTCGTCGAAGCCTGATGCGGCAATAATGGCCTCCGCTTCGCTGAGTTTGGCGACGCACCCACCTTTCGCACCTGCAGCGACAAGTTTCTGGGCCAGGATGCCAGATTTGGTGGTCTTAAGATGTGGTCTGATGTTGACACCCAGGGGCAGCAGCTTGGACATAAGCTTCTTGATGTTGGCTTCCATCAAGTCCAGGTCGACGATCATGGATGGGGTATCGAGGGTGGAGACCTCGTCTCCAATCTGTGGAGCGTATGCGTTTCCCATCTTGCAATGGATACCTGAGTGACGAGTCTTGGAGCGGGCTATGAGAGAAATGAATGTTGAAAGAAGCAATGGATTCTTGTTTTGATGTGTCTTCCAGACGACTGATTGAAGGTTGCGAAAACCCATCACGAGCACCCCACTCTTCAATTATGTAAACACTTGACACCAAAATCCACCACAACCGGTGAGAATGTACCTGAATAGGAAGAGAAGGATGGTTACATTCAAACATTACGATAGAAGCTGTGTTGTTGCAAGCTTATGTAATTACACGTGCTTGCTCTACATCTCTTATCACATCGGCTTCACGTTTGCAGTAAAGATATAGAGGATGCACAGTGTTTTTTTGGTCAGCAATACAACACCAAATGGCACATAAACTAGAAGCTTCAGATCAAAACAATTGAACAGTACCAATGTGAAGTCAACGATTAGTAGCTTGAACTTGAAATGGAGTCTCAACGAAGAGAACGTGATGACTTTGGTCTTGGCCGAGGATGAAGGTACCGAGTTCGTTTCACTTTCCTCCATAAGGAATGAATGGTCGAAATGTGAGACGTTGGAGGGGTAAATCTTGCAAGAGCACAGACGAAATTGATGTTCTACCCCGCCTCAGGATCACATCCCTATTAACTTCGACTACATGGAGAAGATATCATGCCGCTTGCAATCTTTGAACTGACCTTGCGCAATGTCTAGCATGCATTACTTTCGAGTCGCATATTCCGAGTATCATAAGTATTAGCATAACACAAAGGGATTGGTTTATGCTACTTCAAATATATTACAACTCGTCGAAGCACTAGAAGTGAGAATCCTTGAGATTTAAAAATTTCCGCCGCCCTGCCCACCTTGACCTCCAAATCCTCCGCCTTGTTGTTGATCATCAAATCCTCCTCCCTGTCCACCACCTGGACCCATTCCGCTCTGGTCCGAAAATCCTCCTCCCTGTTGTCCGCCAAAATCACCGCCTTGTTGTCCTCCGAAATCACCACCCTGCTGTCCTCCAAATCCACCTTGGGACTGTCCTCCAAATTCACCACTCTGTGACTGTCCGCCAAGACCTCCTTGAGATTGACCTCCGAATTCACCACCTTGGGATTGTCCTCCAAACCCGCCCTGTGACTGGCCTCCAAAGTTAGAGCCGCCTTGCTGTTGGCCGCCCTGAACGTTGTTAGTCTAATTTTACCCCTGACTTGGCAAGATTCATAATGAATTTCAATATGGAGTGTTGAACAGCAAGACAATAGTCGAAGACGGGGAACATACTAATCCTTGACCTTGTTGTTGACCATACGAATTTCCAGTGTTGCTGTTCTGGTTCCCCTGCTTCTTCTCAAGGTACTGTTCGGCCTTGCCTTCAACTTTCTTGAGTAGATTGCTCATGTTGATTGACTGATCTGATTGCTGACTTTAATAAACGAGGTATTTCTTAAGATATAGAATGATTCTTGAGAGAGAAATGTAAAAGTTGCTAGAAAGGGAATAGAATTAAGCAGCTGCTCAGACTCGTTATATACCCCGCACCTTCACGAAACATCCCATCGACTTTCGACGTCAGAATATCCCTACGTCAGAATGGCCATTAATCAGGGCACAAATAGCTCGAACAGGAAGTACGCGCAATAGCCAGAACTAGTGTAAGCCGGATTCGGGGAGTGCATGCACTCGCTTAGAGACTGATCCAGACCCACTCAGGCTGATCACGGTATTGCGTCGGGATGTACCGCCCCTAGAAGGCCCTGTGCGCTGACCCGAAATCATGGCACAACAGTGCTAGAGTGCGGGCATATATCAAGGAAGTCTGTACCAGCGTCAACAATGCTCAAGCTTGGTTCTTGATCCTTTTTCGTAACGTTACTTGTGATATTGTTGAGACAGGTACCTTTATGGTTAATTATAGTTGTTCTCGCCAGTTATGCTCAGTCCACAGCACCAAACTGGCAGTTCCCAAGCAACAGGATTGTGGTTCATGGTGCCAAACAAGTACAATGGCTGTCACATACGACCATAGGCTGATGAAACCTGGGCATCCCGTCCGCTCTGCCATCCATAAACATCAGACCGGCAGATCAGTAGTTGGGTGGGAGACCACCAGCGAATCCCTGCTGTTGTATGTTTTTTGTTTTGATTTTGTTTTGTTCTTGTGTTGCAGAAGAATTTGCTTTGCAGAATTTTCACGGAGTGGATGCAGCTTAAGCGAGCGAGCCCCTTTTTGCCCCCATCGATTTCACCTCGCCTAGCGATGATAGAGGATTTATGAATGTCATTTGCTATCATGTAAAGTACACTGTTGTGTTGTCCCCATAAACATATGACGGAACAACTCTGCCATTTTCAAATATTACAACCATCCCTTGCACGATACCTCGGAGCATCAAATGCCACCAAATAGCTTCGACCTTCGTAGGCGACAGCTCACAACCAAACGTGTCCTTCAAATGTGTACACAGGTCCCATCTCTCAACACAGTCAACATACTTCCAGCCGATGGCGAACAGTTCTCGAAAGCAAAGGTCCCAGAGAGCACGATGAGATCGTTCCGTGTATGGTGTTTCGCCTGGATACAGTTTCCTCCACTCCTTATCGTTCCTGAATTGTTGGCCTGTATCCCAATCTCGTTGCATCTCCATCGAAGCCTTCGCGGTTATTACAAAATGCGCATTCAACAGTTGTTTGAAGCTAAGTCCATACGATGCCGCCAACCCTTCGAAGTACTTTGTGGTGTTCTCGTGCTTCTCTTTGCAAAATTCGATCAATTCAAGTCGCCGCTTCTGATTAAGGCCCTCTCCAGCTCGGCCATAGCCGACAGCGGCCGGGCTTCCATATACTTTCATGTATAAATCTCCTGCCCAATCTCGCTCGAGACTCCGGAAATCCTCGTAGACATTTATAAGATCTCTCTCATCGGGGCTTAGTTGCGACAAAATCTTCTCTTTCTCGTTGGAATCCAGTTGTGACAAATATTTTGAGTCGACAATAGGCCGACAGCGCTTCTCAATGCGTGTAAGTAGCGCTATGCGAGCTTCGAAATGGTTGAAAACACTCAGAGCTTGCATACCGCAGAATCCGTTGAACAACACCTTGATCGTAGGTACACCCTCGATGGGTAGAAATGGCGTGATCAAGAAGATCAAATCGTTGAATGCTGTTCGTCGCCATGGTCTCAACCAATCTATGAGCTGGCGCTCAGGTGCAATTGCGGGCAAATCGAGTGCACTGCCTTTGTTCCATATCTCATCCGGAACATCAAGGAAGCTCAATAGAACCCAGACCTGAACTATCCGTTCTTTGTCTACCATGAAGAATCGGATTGGTTTAGCGGTCTTGTCAGGCTTCATGGTTGATTTCTCATTTCCAGGATCTGTCGTCTCTTTTTGTCTTCCCATCAACCTTGGACAAGTAGACAGGACGTTACACGCCATGGCATCCACCGTGGAGGAAGGTATATACAGCGGGTACCCTGTGGCCTCTGGGTCTGGGGAATGCTCGCCTGTTGAATGTAACTTGGATTTTTCGAAAGCCAGAATGCATCCAGCCGCCGGGACATCCAACGAACGAATACTGTAGCCATTGCCATCGGCATACATTTTCGAGTCTCGAGGCTTGATTTCGCGCCACTCCATTCCAAGACGTAGCCCAAGTATCACTACATCACTGACTCGTGCAGTCGCCAGTGGTCGGGTGACGCCCTGAGGAATGAGGTCCCAGGAGTACCTGCGATGCCGAACAACTACAGCCGTCTCGTGAGCAGAAGGGTCGGATGGGCGCTGGGCTATCCAACGCTCCTTGCGGTCAGCTGGGCACGACACTCGCACTCTTTTGTCACTTCGTACTGACGATATAAATCGTGAAGTTCTCTCAATAGTTGGATCCAAGAAACGACAAGCTCAGCAGTCTCTCCTCGGTCTTCTTCATCTTCTTCGATGTCGCTGGAGTGGAATGGCAGACAGACGTGACGCTTGATTCCCTTCAGTAGATTCTTGCATATTCGTGGAATTCTTTCCTTCCATCGAAGATTGTTAAGCTTCAGGGCTTCTTCGCCGTGGACCGTCAGAAAAGTTGGATCTTTTCGAGCTTGCACGCGTTTCGAGCGCCCATTGAAATGCGGCGAGTTCAGTCTCCAAAGATGTTCAGCTTTTGTAATCCCGCTCGATGCCGAATTATCTACCAGGAGAATATCTGGTGTTGTGTAGAATATCTCGTATCGAAATTCGGACCACAGCCAATGACTTTTAGTGAGAGCATACCAGGGCCCAACTGTGATCAAAACCTTGGAATCAGTATACTACTTTAAGACATTCTGGTATTCAGACCTATTACCCTGAAGCATGACTCCAGAGACGGCAATGAAAGGGAAGTTCTTCTCCGAGAACTTGAGACTTACTGAACGGTCTTCTGCAGCGTCGATAGCCCTCTGCTGTGCCGAACAACTGACCGATCAGTTGTAGAAATGACACGAAAAGCGCAACGAGAGAAACCACCAACGCGATGACTGTCGCGCTGTCAACCATGATGTAAAATGAATCTGCGGATGCTGCGATAAAGATATACACCTGAGAGCAGAGCTTTGACCATTATATACAGCATTCTTCTTTCAGCTGCGAGCGACACTTGTCGGTAAAGCTCACCAGTCGAGAATGAAGGACATGGATCTACATGTAGAACAAATCTACAATTTACAGCTCTTACGTCATGATTTCCCTCTCCTGATCCTTCTTGAGCTCCTCCTGCTCCTTCGCGGAATACACTGCATCTTACCCATGTTGTATTTATATGAGGAGCAAGATTGCTCCCTTGTTAGGGCTGAATGATCAGCGATTCAAATGCACAATCAAGCATGACAACCAAAATGGACCCCAATCTTACTCTATTATTCTACCAATGAGCTGATTCCGTTGCAGTCAACGCATATGAGCAGCCGCTTTGCTTTGAATAAACGGGAGCCTTTAAAGAAATATATGTGTAAAATGAAAGAGGGTTGAGTCAAGTTGGGTCCGAGATTTTCATTTTGGAGTTTCACCGAGTAGTCACGTGAAAATTTTTTGTTGATCAAAAACTTTAAGAAATATTTTTTTATGAGCTAGCCCTACGGGGGCGAATCCTGGTTTGTTCCTGGATTTAAAATCCAGGGGGAAAATAATTAAATCCAGGACTATTTTAGAAGATTAAGTTCTAGTTTTTTTTTCTAGGAATCTGCCGGGAAAATTGCCTACTAAAAAAAACCTAATCTGCGTGCACCGAGACTTACCCAGAGGGAGAGGAGTTACTCAGAGGGAGAGGACGTACTAAGGGCTGAAAACTTAGGAATGCTAGGAGGCATGCGCATTACATTAACTTTTCAAACTATTTATCGGATTTCCTGGATTTATTTGATCAAATATTCGAATTCCAGTATTTCTGGAGGATCCTGGACAATTTAGTAGATTTAAGAATATTATGGAGTTGAAAAAAACTAAATTTCAATAGAATCTAGTGAAAATCCAGGAATCCTGGCTAAACCCTGGAAATTCCTGGAGCTACTTGAACATATTGCTCCCGTAGGTTAGCGTTTTAAGTCTCCATTTGAGGACGAGCTTCACCCATCTCTTTTCACATTGTGTAAGGGCAGTAAAAGGAGAAAGTTGAGTATGCAGAGAAATGTTTCCCGTCATGACGGTGGACGGATTGCAGGGCGTATATAGCAAGGATGTCACGAATTCAATAGCATAAGAACACGATGAATTGGTATCATAGCAAAGGCTATATTATTGACCAAACTAAACTAAGGAAGGACGTGGTAAAGAGCGGTAAGGGCTTTGTATACCTACCCAATCCTTCCGGCGCACTTGTGATGATCACGCAGTATTCACGTGATGCAACCTAGGAATGTCACGACCTTGAAAAAGAAGACGCGTACAAAGAAGTTTAAGATATAAGAAACTCTCGGGACACTGAGATACAATAGAGAAAGTGTGATTGAGTTGCAGAATCGAAACAAATTTTCCCCCTGGGTATTTATTTTAGGTGTTCTATTACGTGATAATTTCCACTAATCTCTAGCAAGACCTTTCTGCGAACTGGCTTGATGAGTTTGCTTAACGAAATTCGAAACAAATCGGATGTCTTCTTGGCTCAGCCGGTAGAGCGTTGGTCTCATATGTTAAGTATGACTGAATTGTTAAACAATTTGGTGATCCAAAGGGTTTGTACCTCTTCAAATATAATTCCAAAAATATAATACTAACATTATCTCAGTCGTGAGTTCGAGCCTCACAGAGGACAAAATATCTATTTTTTTTTGAATTTTTTATGCATGGTAAAACTTCGGCTTCGCTAATTGCGTGCCTGAGCAAAAGCTCCCCAACAAAATTCAATACTTCGGACGGTGAAAGTCAAACAAAATGTCATTGAACCTCTAAACGATGTAAGCAATGCCTCAATAAGGATTCAATTAACTTCCAAGAAGCATGCAGTAATGGGCCTACAAGTAGGTATATTAAAATAAAGCTCTTGAAGAATTGGGTCACCTGGACGTTCTCGATTGAAATAAGCGAGCAAGTAGCACGTAGTTTTTCTTTCAGTGGCCGTTCTTGTTCCTTTGTAACATATAATTATTCCGTCCCAGACTACTCATGATGCCCACTTTCCAAACACAACGATTTTGAGTAAACAGTCCAAGACATTCTATGAAATCTCCCATGAAGAGAAACGAGTAGATATCATATCCGAGTCTTGCTCTCTCTGGCGACCAGACGACCTTTCTTTCCCTCTGAGAATAGCCACAAATCCAACAAGTCAAGACTACCAAGCTTCGAACCTCTCGCCACGAGATTCTCATAGAACACAACAGTACGGTAAGAATTTGTCTCGAGAGCAGGTCCTTCTAGGATGCAATTGTGGTGCGACAAACATCGACCGGCACACTGAATACATGTACAGCGTTCCGCTTGATCTGCGAATGTCAATGACATTTCATGGCTGCGTTCAACTCCTATCCTTGTGGTCGCGGTGCAAGAGAGGAGAGGCGAGAGCGCAAATACACAGCCTCTGTCGAAGTCTCTGGTGGAGCAGAAAGAGCGACGCGCATTCCTTCTTGAAGATCTGAACGAAGGTCGTCGTTGGATTCACTTCCTTGAATGCTCAAAATGTCTTCATCGATGTCATTGTCTTCGCGCTCACTGTCTTCGCTTTCACTTTCTTGGATACTCACACTATCTTCATTGCCGTCATCTTCCCTCTCACTTTCGTGGCTGTTAGTCTGATCACCGCTCGTCAATTGAGTTGTACCTTCCTCGAAGTCAACCTCGCTGGGAATATCGGTACTATAATGGGCACTGTCAATGCCATCTTCTGCGCCGTCTGCGCTGCCGCTGTCATTGCTATTTGAACCGTTTGTGAGATCGACCGACTCGTATTCGGAATGCCAACCTGAGTTAAAGTCCATCTCGAGTTCCAGTTGCAGATCCTCCGCATTGGAAAGGTATAAGGCGAACGTCAGCTCCTTCCGAGTGATTTTCCTGAACGCTTGAACCCAAGCTATGGATTCCTGGAGCTCTATAATTTCTCTCGCGGTCGAAGGAGTGGTCCAGATTTCAAGTTGTATCTCGTCAAGAGCCAGATGTTTGGCAAGATATTCGCAGAATTCCGGAACATGATCGTTCAGGGACATCGGACCTTCTCCACAAGTCCAAGACAATATCAAGCTCTTGATACCCCTGTGAATAGCAGGTCGGTCTCTTAAAAGGTCGATCATCAACAGGCATTGGCCCTCTTCACCACTTGCGCTTAGTACAGTATTTTTCCAAAAGAAGTGTCCAATTTCAGTTCGGATTTGGTGGTTGACCTGGGCCAAGGATATTACAGCGCGAAAGATGAGAGGATGTTTGCCATGGTCATAGATCATGTCGGGGTACTTCGAGTCGATAATACGCAAAGTATAGCCGTCTCTGAGAGGATGGCATCGGCCTCCCCATGTTGGTCGAATCGAAACCTCTATCCTATCATTCCGGCATTTGAGGCGAAAGGGATCGACGATGTAGTCGTAGATCATATCCCGGACATCTCGAGGAAGATCAAGAAAACGGAAGGCACGTCTATGAACCAGTCAGAAATCTTGTCGGCCGGCAGTGCGTACAGTCAACGCAAATCGCCTTGGAATGGTGTGATTAAGATCCCAGGATTTGAAGGTCAATAAAGTACATGAAACATACTTCTCAAGTATTTCATTGACCTTCAATTCCAGCTGGAGCATCAACAAGCCATGCAAAGTCGCTGTGGGATCTACTGACAGATCAAGTTCGAGGAGTACTTACCTTGTATGTGTTGGTGACTCTTCACTAGCTAGATCTGGTGAACTCACTATGCGACGCCCCACGCACTGAGAGCAACCCTTGGAGACGCAGAAGAAGCTGAAATCGCCATAACCATCTGAGATCTGAGGAATTTGGACAATCTGGTCGGGCAAAGTTGCAATGGCTCTAGCATGCCATCTCTGGTAAATTTCCAAGGCTGAGAACATATCTTCTGGCAGATGGACTTGTTGTCGTGTTTTGTGAAGTCTCAGCGCAGAAGCAAACGCGGTCAAGCAAGATGCGGGCTTTGGATCACCTGACTCTGATGTGGACAACAACATCGACCTATCACATTCAGCTCTCGACAACGAAATTGGGGCACAATCTGAGTATTGTATCCATAGTTCAGGGATTGGAAGTTTGAGGAACATTCACGTACGAGCCATTTGCCCCTTAGCAACCGAGAATTTCCTGTGTTTTCCGGATCTTACCCAGGTATCTATTTAGCTATCTCTACCGCATTAATGGTTTTCCATAATATGATTTTCTAATAAGGAATAGGGATTACATACCATTTTCCAGGCTGCTAGGAAAAAATCGATTATAAGATTATTACTTAGAGTCCTCTTAATGCGGTACTTCAGGAATAACCAATTTCAAAATTTCCATACCCCGATTCGAAGAGATCACAGCTTCCTCCCCAGGCACCAACCTAACAGCACTCTCCCTGTCCAATTCCTCCCCATCAACCTGCCCACTACCCTTCGTAACAAACAACAACTGCAACGCATCCTCCGCCGCCTTTGCCTCGAACCTCCCCCCATCCTCAACCTTCCACATCTCTGCCCTAGTTTCCCTCTCCGTAAATACCCCAAGTACCTTCTTACTCACCCCTTCACCCTTCCTCACCCACCCAAAATTCTGCGGCTTCACCAACACAGGACCCGCATACCTCGGCGCAGGATACACAAGGTCTCTCCCATTAACAGTCTCCCAACACGCTTGAAACCCATCAACTCCCTCCTTTTCTTTCCCATCAGCAAAATACCTCCCTCCTTCAAACCTGCCCTTCTCCGCTAGTTCTTTTTGCACACCCAATAGTTCCTCATAAGCCAAATACCCCTGTCCACTCGTGCCCCCGAACTGCAGAATCAGTAAGATATGCTCAACGCCATCTTCCACGTCGTTTTGCGGGCCATATTCTACGCCTTCGGGGTGGTAGCATAGTTCTCCTTCCTCGATGGTTAGCGAGGGGGAAATGGAGAAGGAACCGGAGTGGGCGTAGCGGAATTGCTCGAAGTTGTGTTTGTGGATGGGGGAGTAGAAGGACTTTTGGAGGGCGAGGGAGAAGAGGTAGTTGTTTGGGTTTGGGGTGTTGGTGTTGGGGAGGTAGGGAAGGCCTTGGAAGAGGTGCTTGAATTGGGGTTCGCCGACGCGGTGTTTGAAGCCGAGGGCCTTGAAGGGGTGGGAGGGGGCGTGGATTATTTCTGGCATTGTGGGGAGATTTGTTTGCTTGACGTGGGGAAATTAAGAACATTGGAGAAGTGGTGATTCTTGACTAGTTTATAAAGCGCTGACAGTTGCTGACGACTGCGTCATTACTTGGTGCTTACCTTGTCATAAGCTGTCGATCACTGCTGTGTGTTTATCCAAGTGGATCACAGAAGAACGAACCTTAAATAGACAACAGAGGTTCTAGTCAAAAACTCATTCCCAGATCCACTCGGAAGTCTCTAAGCGCTTGTTGCTCCTTACCCTGGGACAAGGCTGAGTGAAACATTCATTAGATCTAATTGGTCTACCTCACCCCGATAATCTAAACCAGCGCTCAATCTTCACAATTCTCTTTCCCTACCAGAGGAAATCTCTATACCTTCCCAACGCCGGTTCCTTGCTCCCCGAAAACTCCCCATGTAATCCATCTAATGCCGCAAAATGCTCGACAAGCTTTAGACCTTGATTGTTCTTCTCCTCTATTCTCTTCCAGTTCCATTCATCACCAGTACTGCTCTCTTGAGCTGCATCGTCTGTTTCTACCACTTCTAACGTCTCTGGTGTCGATTCCCCCGAGTTGGTCATCGTTGCCCATCCGCCCGGTTTCGGTGGGAGCATTCCAGCAGCTTCCAGCGAAACTTCCGGGTGAATCGTTAATCTTCCCAGCTTGATGACATACTTGCTAATAGCACTCGCGAAAATTGCCTTCTCGTCCAAATCCTCGCCTGTAGCTTCGCTGGCGTGACCGTTCTGGTTAACTTTCTGGTACTTCTTGCCCTTCCCAAACCAGCTCCCATCCGTCAGGATATATTCTTTCGGCTTGACAGCTCCTTTCTTCACAAAGTGAGTAACGATGTAGACCCATTTGCGATCCCAAGCGAGTAGTCGAGACCACATTTCATAACCTTGGTACATTCCGATTTCCCGTTTGAAAGTTGTCATTACGCCTCCTAGCATGATGGACCACTTTCCCAGCACTGGTTTGCCTTCCTTGTCCAGGACAAGCTTCTCTCGCGCGTTGTGCTGTAGCTTTTCAATGCCTGGCTGGATGAGGGCGCATATTAGATGTGATCGTGTGACGTCTAAATCGGAGAAGTATGTGGAGTTCGATTTGTGGAAATTATAGTCGCATTCCAGCAATGGGGAGTATGAGCTCGTTATGACAGGGAGGAAGAGTGTCGAAGGTGCAATATCAAGGGGTATGTTCGGTTTGTTGAATAGACAGTGGTAGAGGATACCCTGGAAGACGCGGTACTAATCTCGAGTCAGACAATACTTAGAGAGAATAGGGTATACATACATGCCACGCCCAAGGGACATTCTTGAGGTTTGCAAGTACAAGTAGAGCTGCGGCTATTCTCGAATACATGCCGGGCCCAGTGAAAGTGTTGATGATAAGTGTTCGTAAGTTGATGCGACTTGCGGAAGCCCCCAGCACCAAGGCGGTGGTGAAGGCTATCAATTTTATAGGGAGACTACTTGCGGACGCCATCGCGAAAGGAGTGAATGAAGAATACAAGAAGTGAAAACAAAGAAAGGAGAGTGAAGTCTTGATTACTGGAGCGGAATTTCTCTGATGTAAGCTGCAGTATAATTATTTCATATGACAATAGGTTCTCGGCGAACCGAGGCTCAAAATATCGGCGTTTTTAAACTCCGATCCTGAACTTGCGCCTCAAAAGCGAGGCTCGAAATGCAGGCTCGGATTCGTTTAAAGCCTTCCCGCCTTTTCGTTCATACAATATACATGGATCACAGATGAAGGGAAGAATCATTGGCAGAATCCTTTATTAGGGTAAGCAGATGCGACTATCAACGCGGGCGCCAGAAGGTTTGATTGGTCTTCCAGCCGCAGCTGCTGACTTCCTGGATCTTCAGCCCCCAAAATGTGCCTTGGCCTTGTAACATGGCCTGGGTCTCCTGAGACCTTCAGGATGGAACACGCCTATCAACCTTATGAATTATGCTATGTTGCGGCACAGTTGTATTCAGGATGCACTAGGACTGCTAAACGCGTTTCTTACAAGTTGTTCACTTTCCTCTTTCCCTTGAATGTTGGTTTTTTCTCTCGGGTTGGACGTCATGAAGTCGTTACTCTTGTCATTGCTTTTTGGCGCGTTGAACGTCCTTCAAGTCGAGGGAACATGCTACAATCCCGATGGCTCCGCGATCACTGATCCTGCGTATCAGCCATGTAATCAATTTTCAGGAGTATTCTCCATGTGCTGTGGCACGAATCACACAGGAGCCGTGAGTACTCGACCGTCCGAAGAGCGAGATGTGAGACTGACAAGTGGAAAGGTCGCTGTAGATGTCTGTCAAGGAGACGGACTGTGCCAGAACTCTGGAGATTCTGTATATTGGCGGCAAGGCTGCACAGACAAGACGTGGAAAAGCCCGTACTGTTTGAAATTGTGCACTACATCAGCAGTAAGATATTTTTGAAGACGATAGGAATCTCAATACTCACCATTGTTGTCAGGAGGGCGGTGATGCGTCAGACAATGTGCCCGTAGGCCAGTGCAGCGATGGAAGTTGGTGTTGTGGAGGGGTAAATGCGACATGTTGCCAGGACAAACTCGGTGTCGTGATCGCCGCCACGGTGGGAGCTTCTTCGACTTCCTCTTCATCATCATCATCATCATCATCCTCCACATCCATGTCTACTCAAACCTCTTCATCCGCGACAACAACTCCACCATCAACCTCGAGTACATCCACGAACACGCCAACATCAATCGCTTCCTCCGGTTCTTCCAGCGGCCTCGACAGCGGAATGAAAATAGGCATCGGAGTTGGGATAGCAGGCGGCGTGATCGCAATCATTGCTGTCGCAGGCGCATTCTTCGTCCTCAGAAAACGTCGTGCCGCCACAGACTACACACAGAATGGTACAGGGCCGGCATTTACACCATACCAGGAAGCAGAGCCAAAACCATATCCGGTCGAGGTTCCTGAAAATGTACATCGAGCCGAACTTCCGAACGGACCGCGGACACATGCGAGTAATGTTGAACTCGCTGCTTAGTGTTGGATGTGCTGTATATACGTACACCCATTTGAAAAGGCGTTGGTGAACTGTATTGGGGACATTCAAGTCAATTTATTTTTCTGCTGCAATTTAGCGTTCGATTTTCTCAGGCAAAATTAGGTGGTACACCGACCTCGAGGGCTTTGTTCTAATGAGATAAATGTTTGAGTTTTCGGTCAAGAGGGCTTAAGTATAGCCTTATGTACAGTACCAACACCCTTTGTCAACCGCAAGGCTGCTTCATATCTTATGCGAGAGACATGTTCACTGTACCTAGTAGTTCTATACCTCATCAAATTCATGGCCTCGACTCCATTTTCCTTTGCCAATGAGCAATCTTCACTCCCATTTTCGATTTACCACTATTAGCTTTGCATACCCTACCCAAGAGCACAAAACCGCGCCTCTGTACTCTACTTCAGAGCCATGCTCAAGGAACCTTTCCCAAAAAAATTAGATATTAAATGTACAGCACATTCGATGGGGCAGTCACAGCAAGTGCTCACCCAGCAACCTTGGACACAGTTTCTCTAAGCCAAGCCCATGAAGAAACCAGCAAAGAAGTTTGTCCGCGTCACTCATAGAATATCTCTGTGTTTACTACAATGCAATACAACTCAAATCTCAACGAAAATCACAATTCACACCACGGTCACGAAAAAGATCGTGGTTGATGACTTGTTTTATTTTCGTTACCCATCCCACCCGAGAGTTGTAAAAGAGCCACCCAATCTTCCATACATTACTCGTATGAGACCCATTAATATACATGTACCCCTCCCTTACAAAGCAAAGGCAGCGAGCATAGCAGCAGCACCGACAGCACCAACAGCCTGCTTTCTCGACCCCGCATTGGTAGTCTGAGTAGCAGCCGCGCTGCTCGAGGATTGAGAAGCCGAGCTAGCGGCAGAGTTGGCGGCACTAGCAGATGAAGTAGACGCAGAGCTAGCAGCACTAGTCATGCTGGACGCCATACTGGAAGACATCATCGAGGAGGCTGAGGAAGCGGAAGATGCAGCTGAGGTCGATGCAGATGAGGCTGACGATGCTGATGAGGCGATAGAGGATGTTGCACTTGATGATCCGGAGGACGACTCGGCTGCTACGAGTGTGCAGATCTCGCCTGTGATGCTTTGGACCTCTTTTGAACTCGTTAGTTGTGTCTCCATGGTAGTGTAACGTGATGTGATGCGAACTTACTCAGAGCATCACTTGTGGAACAAGCGCCGACAACGCAGGGAGTGGCAGCTGTTGTGATGGCATTCTTCTGAGCACCGCATTGGCACGAGTAATCGGTGATAGCGCAACCAGCGCCGGTGATGGCGTTTTGCAAGCAAGCCAGAGAGCAGGAGGGCAGCATTGCCATCTCGCTTGCAATGGTCTGGGAGTAGGCAACTGAGGCCAAGACGAGGGTTGCGACTGTGAACTTCATATTTGCGGTTTTTTGGGTGAGAAAATTGTTGAAGAACGAATGTGCGCGAGAGCAGGCAGAGAGGACTTTTGTATACTGAAGATCTTCTGATAGGGGCTGAAAGATTGGTGGGGGGTAGGACTGGGATCTTTATAGAAAGTCAATGCGGACGACGCCACGAGATGCTACATCTGTGCTCGACACTGGTCAGCGGCGTAAAAGGAAAAACTGGGTGGATAGCTTCTTGGAAAATAAACCGATTTGATTCCTTCTTTAGCTCTTTAGCCTAGAAAGCTCGTATCTCCACCGAAACCCAGTACCTCGGCAGATCACACCGAGAGACACTTATTCTCCTTGAAATCTGGGGTGGTCTTCTGGAGAACTCGGCCTGTACGTTGAGCTAGAGTTTAGGTTTAACAACGTGCAAGGCTAGAGACTAGTCAGCCACTTTCCACGAATGAAGATCGGACGATCCAGCGCGGGGTGAACACTAAGCACATAAGTTCCTCGGTCGTGTCCGCTGAATTGCAGCTTTGGTTTCGAAACCTGGAACTGCTGAGAAAGAAGAAGCCCAATCAACACTTTTGTGTTCACAAATAGATGAACCGCTGGCAGTCCCAATGCAGAGTATTGGATTTGAGATATAGGTAGCACAAGGCGAAAAGGGGTACGGCAATTGCCTCAAATATTTATTGTCGATGCTCAAGCTGAAGAACCTTGGCGGCCGCAGTGACTGAACCCGGTCCAAGATCCTGGGGGACAACCACAAAGAGAATTAAGGTTGGGGAGCTCTGTTTCGTCTCATCCAGTTGTTGATTTAGCATGAAGCTATGAGCGCCACATGGCGCCCGAACCTTGTTGATCTGCATGGCCGTACCGAGGCACTTTGTGATGGCTGCTGAAGGTAAGGGATGATGGTGTTGACGGTCGACTTGAGATTGAAGCACCATCTCGAGTTGGCCGTACTTAGTCTGCAGCTTATCCAGGAAGATGTGCGGGGAATGCGGGGACGAAGAGACGAAGTAGCAAGGAATTTCAGAATGGGAGTCGAGTCCGGCGAATGGCAAGGAGAATGGCATCTTCCGAGGATTGTGTTGTAGGATTTCATATTCCAGCGGTCGAGCCCTTCGTATTGCGGTCTGGATCGCTTTGAGTTAGATTTGTTCTGGTGAAGACTCTTTCGGAAGACGTAAGTCGAGAGCACAAATGACATCGTCTAGGTACGAGTAGATCATCTGAACACGAAAATTTGAATGGCTAGCAGTTTAGCAGAAGAACGGATGAAAACCGTTCGATTGTGCAGTTTGACAGAACTCAGCCGATCGTTCCGGACCAAAGTTGGCAGGAGGGAAAAAGGAGAGGAAACGATCGTCGTTGCTGAGAAGAGGAGAAGCTTGTTGGTTTTAGGTTCCGGCGGATGCAGGTACACGGCAGAGCAAGATCACATGAAAGCAAAAAGGCCGAAGCGAAGACGTCGTTCTGATCGACCTTCACTTGGGGATGAGAGCCGAACATTATACACCTCATGGATTCAGAATCATGTGAAAGCAATATATCTGCATCGTCTCGAAGAATTGACATGAAGGGATCCTGGCACTACAAATCAACCATCATGGCTATCATCTGAGTAGTTACTCGATGCTGCTATCTCTCATCATCCCAGAAAGCCATCTCAACCTTCAATTGTCGTTAGCAAGAACAGGAGGACTCAGGACTGTTGATGGTCTCTATCACCAGCTCTTCGAGCTCATCGACCATCCAGCTTCCAGTACAGAACATAAGTAATGTCCAATTACCAATCCAACAACTCAACCGACCTCAAATCTCCTAGTCAAAACTTCCCACCACCCCAACACGTCTCCCCACACAACTCCGCCGAATAGCTCCTATGCATCAAGAACCTATTCTGCCCCGTCCTCAACCTATTCTCCGTCATCTCTTCCATCCCGCTCAACTCGGCGAAATTCTCTGCTGTCAAAACCCCTTCTCCTTTTCTGCCCACCACAGCTAATGATCCAGGCACATCTCTCTTCACTAACAACTTCCACACAATCGCCATCCAAACAGGATCTACTGGTCCATCCGGCGCTGTGGCCCATGGCGACCACATTACAGCAGGTCGATTGCAGATGTCGTGTGCCAGGGACAAGACAGCTCGGTGGGAGGCCTCGTAATTCAGCCATTGAGGAATATGATAGAACAACAAAGGAAAAGTGATGGCGTCGAATGTCCGACAAACGAGACGACAGGCAGGGAGAGAGGGTTTATCGATTTGATGTACGTTTTCAAGGATCTGTTGGATGATTTCCACTGGGAGGTAATTCATGGTGTGGTTTCAATATTCGGCACGCGACTTAGAGATCTTGCCGTCGAATTGTCGGGAACCCGAGTTGCGGCTTCTAGACACCAGGATGTTCACCACAGGAGCGGACATTTGAAAAGAAATATTTGCACTCGGGAATTGCTTTTATTATGTCGTGGCTCCATTAGAGCTTATGTGAGCCCGACGCCTGGGATGACTGTAGAAGCCGCAGCGAAGCCGTGAAAAAGTAAGCAAAAATCAATACCATCAAGGTATACCTTGACGGGCAAACCATGCAGCAACGCAATGCAACGAAACAAATACAGACCGCTAATCTGTGGGTATCATGAACGAACGCATCCTCCACTCACTTCCTACGCAATAAGCCTTCTGCTCCTCGCTGTTCTTCTTCCCACCAACTCTTGAAGGTAGTCAGCCTCTCCGTGCGTTCCCGTGCCAGCTTCTTGCCTGGTCCAGTCTTCATCATGCTTTCTAGTCTCTCCAGTTTGTCGTCGAAATGTTGGATCGTTTCTCCCATCTCTCTGGCGCCCTTGGCTCCGCCGAATGTGAACGTCCTTCCAATCCCAACAGCTCCTATAGCATCCAATCGATCCGCATCTTGCACGACTGCCAATTCGGGATACTTTTGAATCATGGCCTTTACTGCATCCGGATCTTTGATTTCCGAAGAGTAAGATACACCCAGAACGATCCTTTGCACCTTGATAGCCAGCTCTTCAGGCGCACCCATACTCAGCAGTGTGGCGAGAACTTGCGTGTTCCCATCCTCGCCCGGATTCAAATATTTCTTGTCTCCCACGTCGTGCAGAAGCGCGGAAAGCGTAATGACATGTAGATCCAGCTCTGGCTCCTCGTCGAACATTGGCGGGGAAGCTTGTTTCTCCTTGTTGATCTCCGTGTATATCAGATGCGCAAGTCCCACCACTCTGCGAATGTGATTGAAGTCATGAGAGCCATCGTAGTTACTCATGTACTTCTCCACGAAAGCTGTAACCTTCGGGATCAATGCCGCATTGTGCTTGGTCTTCATCTTCTTCTTGGGTTTCTTTGGTGATACCTTGGGCAGTGGAGGTATTGATTGGGCAGTAGGAGCTTCAGCAGCAAGTTGTGCAGATGGTGCGTCTCCTTCTTCGTCTGAATATTCTCTGAATTCGGGATATTTCGACCTCCTTCTCATGCCCAATTTCTGCCTTAATCTTGCAAGGTTCCTTGGCTTTATCTCGAATCCTTCGGTCCGCAAGGCAGCAGCAATCTGCTCGTCATTCAGATTCTTGTTGTAGTGGAAGACAATTCGATCGCGAAGTTCTTCCGTCGCTGCTACGCGAGTCTTCTTTCGTGGCACGCCCCATGCTGTTAGTCTTCGTGAGATGGTCCGTTCAGAGATGTCCAGACCGAAGTCAATATTCAGACGCCGGGCAATGTCGATGATGGGGACATTGTCCTCGGAGAAGAGCTTCACAATCGTTTCTCGGTAGGGTTCGAGAGGTGTTACTTGTGGTCGTCCGCGTTTGCGGGGAGCTGGCTCCGGGCTGGAGCTCCCACTGGCGGACATTGCTTGTTATTGTCCCAAAGGTCGTTATCGTTCAAGAGGGTTGGTTCGTGTGTGTGGAGAGGGATGTACAAGATGTCTCTGCAGTCCGCCGTAGCGAATGCTGACATCAGTCGAACCTTCCCTTCTCCCCAAACAATGTCCCTGCTCGCGGTCAACATTTTCCATTGAAAGGTCTCGGACCAGTGTCCAGAGTCGGAAGTACACCAAAAAATACTGAAAATGTTCCTTTCCATATACTATGTCATGATCATGCCATTGGGAACGCCTCCCTCGGAAACGGCTTCGGCTTCCCCTCACTTCCACCATGCAATGCGGGGAAAGCTCCCCGGACTACTTTGCTATACAGAACGATGATGCAACTGATTGTAGACAACAAAAGTACTTCACAGATTCAAAACAATTGACAAAATGGCAGATTCAAGCTCCAAAGCAAACAGTCGTTTGACTAAGATTAGTGACTTCCTCACTGGAAGTAGGACTGCTACTGCCATTCCTTGGGATCCTAATTGCACAAAGTTTCCTACCAGGAGTGAGGTCCCGAGACGAGAAGATGCTCCTGCTGGAGCAGCTTGGGTCTGGGGTCAAGATGACTATGTAAGATTTCAATTATATTCGACTGAACCATTAACTTACGCTGTTTAGCTAGGTAGAATTAACCTACTTACACCTACTCGAGTCTCTGCTGCATCTAAAGAAATCAAGACCGGCGATATCGTCCCGTTAAACCTTCCGTTGAATGTCCCAGAAGTCCCAGCTTTCGCTCGAGAACCATTTAAGCACGAGATCAAGCCACTGGCGGAAGGTGTCGCCTACGATGACAAATACGAACTCAATACGCAGAGCGGTACTCAATGGGATGGGTTCAGGCACATCGCCCATATGCCAACCGAGACTTTCTACAATGGAACCAAAGGAAAGCACATCGGAGGCTCAGAGAATGATCCCAACCGATGTGGCATACACCACTGGGCGAACCATGGGATTGCCGGCAGAGGTGTGCTCATCGATTATTGGAGCTATGCTAAAGCCAATAACATCATCTATGGTAAGTCTTCCACATATCTTAGACTGCATAATGACTCACCAATGTTAGATCCATTTGACTATTATCAGATCTCGTTTGATGAGTTGTACAAGGCTGGTAAAGCACAGGGTATTGACATCAGACCCGCTGCCCAAGGTGGTGACATTCAGATTGGAGACCTGCTCTTCATTAGATCTGGTTTCGTTCAGACTTACCACACTACACCTTCTGATATCCGGGCTGCCGCTGCCTTGAGACCTCATTCAATTGGCAAGACAGATGGCCAACGCTGGGCTGGTGTCAAGCAAGATGAACAGATGATCGACTGGTTGCATGATAGCTATTTCTCCTGCGTTGCTGGAGATGCTCCATCTTTTGAGGCTTGGCCTAGCCAGGAAGAGTACATGCTCCACGAGTACATCTTGGCCCTTTGGGGTATGCCATTGGGTGAGATGTTCGATTTAGAGAAATTGTCTCAGACCTGCAAAGAGAAGGGAAGATGGACTTTCTTCGTGACGAGCTCTCCAGCTAACTGCGAGGGTGGTGTCTCGAGTCACGGCAACGCGTTGGCAATCTTCTAGGTGTTGGATATTTCATGATGATCTACGATCTCTTTGTATATGTGTATATATCACACTTTCATTCCTTACGTGGGAAAAGGCAACATAGGCAACATCAAAGTCTGTATTCTTTTTGTCTGATCTCGCGCATGTTCCTCATCTCCTTCTCACTGCCATATAAGACAGACACGAATACGCGATCAGTACTCATATCAGGCTCGGAATGGACTGGCGAATCAACCTGGTCCCAAGAAAACTTTATGATGCTACCACCAGGTAGTCCTACCAAAGGCTGCCCAGCCAAACGCTTTGCAACACGAACTTCTTGTTCTTTCGCAGCAGCCCAATAAGCGGCCCCATCTTGTTCATAACTTGGCATTCTGATAGACTCTTCTTCGTCTAAGACTTTCTTCACGAGAGGACTTTCAGTCATGATCCTGGTAGGATTTCCGAGCAAGGTCGTAGCATATTTGCTGTTCACTTCTCCTGGTCTGTCCGTGGTATACATTCGTCCATCTCTGTGCCATCTCGGAGTTTCGGTGTATTCATCTGTAGGTTTGGTCATGCGGATAGTGAACTATGTTGCTTGAGCTGAATGGTGACTGGCATCTGGAACCACACGTCTTTTTTCTTCAAGATAGTCGTTTGAAGTAAGTGTGATGAAATGCCTCAGAATCTCTTCAACTTCGGATTTTGTGGCATCCGAGTTCGAAGAGACGAAGTTGGAAGCTTCCTCTAGAATCTTGTCTTGGTCGAGGACGCCATAGTAGTTGTACTCTGACGCGGATTTCATCGATGTGATACTGACCGACGCAGTCCCCTCGAGGATGGCGAATGGAGCAGGTCGCATCTTTGTCTGGTAAGCTTATGATGGGTAAATGGTATCTTTGGACCTTGACCTTGTTCTTGGATCCTTCGGTCTTCCCCGCTTTGAGGTCAACGCTTGGTGACATCCTTCAAGCACGTGAAGACTGTGTTGGACAATCGGATATCTGAAGCGCCACAAAGGATCACAATCCTCCAACGCTGTTAGGACTTGTTGCTGCTAACATGTTAGCTTCGTCAGAAATCCTCGCCTGAAGTTGATATTAAATTCATCACGTGGGAGGCGCGGGTGGTTGCATTAGAGTGAAGCTTCATTGCAAGTTCGCAACGACATCTTCATCGCTCGTGGTATAATATCAGTCAATCTCCAGACGCCAAGCAATCTTATGATGTCCACTGTCAGTCCCTCATTCACATGAAGATAGTATCCTTGCAATAATCCCTGCCAATATGGGATCAGGTACAGCCCCATCCGTCCAGGAACACTTTCCGTGGTGAGAACTCCTGCCGAATCACTACGGGACGAGCCTCGAACGAGACATCTACCGAACTCGACAGGCTTATCGGCGACGCAATCCATGCAGGTGTAACTGCACATCATCTGAGCTTGAGGGTCTTCTGGCCTTCTATTCGAGATTCCATGCCGGCGCTTGTCCTTTGTGGCGGTGACGATCTTCCAATCAAGGTCGAACATGAAGCCACGCCACCAGCAAGGCGGAGGCGAACCTAAAGCGTTTCATGAACCGTGAAAGGGCTCAACTGAGGATTTCATCTCTTCCATCACATTGCCCGCGCACGCTTTCAGAAAGGATTCACCGCGTGCAACTGCCCTCGGACCGATGCCCAACTGTAAACGGCCTAGTGACCACTTTGGGAAGCTCGTCGATGATGGATCCAGGTGAATAGGTAAGGGTCTCAGGGTCCTGACCATAAAGGTAGATCCATTTCCTCTTCTACTTGCTCTCCACCTTCTTTGCGCAACGTCAAGAAATTCAAGATGCTTCTCAACTTTTTGCTCTCGTTGGTCTTTGCTGGCTTGGCTGCTGCTCAATGCAATGGTAATACTGCGCTTTGCGGCAGACAGTATTCCAATGTTTCATTTATTGGAACCCATGACTCGGCTTTTGTTGGTGTCTTGCCTACGGACAACCAGCTCTTGTCTGTCACCGATCAACTCAATGCCGGTATTCGCTTTCTGCAAGCCCAAACCCATCTGCTGAATGGAGCTCTCGAATTGTGCCATACCTCTTGTATCGAGGAAGATGTGAGTTTGCGCTTCATTGGCCGGAGCTCTCTGAAGTCATTCTAATCATAGTATAGTCAGGAACATTGGTCTCTTATTTGACTACTGTCAATACCTGGATCGCCGCAAACCCGAACGAAGTCCTTACAATCCTCTTGACCAACGGAGACAATGTGGATGTTAGTCTGTTCGGCAATGCTATGTCAACATCTGGGCTTTCCGCCTACGCATACACTCCACCCAGCGGGCTCAGCATGTCCGATTGGCCTACACTTCAAGAGCTTATCACCGCTGGAACCCGTCTTATCATGTTCTTGGGTACGAATATCCCCTTCCCGTCAAAAAAATACTAACAGCTGCAGATTATGGAGCAGATACCGCCACAGTTCCGTATATCTCCAATGAGTTCGCATACTATTTCGAGACCGCATACGATGTCACAGACAGCTCGTTCCCTTCTTGCGCCCTCGACCGACCTCCTGGATCAAGCGGATCAGGATTGATGATGATCGTCAACCATTTCTTGGACTTGGATATCCTTGGTATATTGATTCCTGATGAACTTGCTGCTGGTACCACGAATGCTGTGACCGGAACTGGTAGTATCGGAGCGCAAGCTAGCTTGTGCTACACTACTTGGGGAAGACTGCCGAATGTGGTTCTTGTTGACTATTTTGAGTTGGGTAAGTGATTGAAAACTTATGCGAGAAAGGTTACTTGCTGACTTTGGTGTAGGTGATGTGTTTACGGCTCAGAATACCCTTAATGGGCTCTAAATCGACATGTTTCCAGGTAGCGCAGATTACTTAATGAATTAATTTAATGAGAAGCGTACCTCCGGGGATTAGTTTCAACATTGATTGTGAAGCACTTGCTTGAGCTCCTGGCTTCCTATACCTACCTAAGTGGGTAGTGAACCACCTTCTTGTTCGTTTTCAGAGGGAACTCGTTAAGTCTCATGCAAAGTTGCGCTCCAGAATATATCTTTGTTCAGCCTCAAATCTCACCAGGGTGGATCACGAGGGTATGGAGGCGGCTGAGTCGACTCATGTATACATAAAAGTCAATTGATTCTGGATAGGGTGATGCCTGAAAATCATTTGTTGAAGGTCAACCCCAGGGTACGAAGGTGTGTTGTAATATATTGAGGGATATCTTTCGAATAACAGAATAATCTCAGGATGTAAGGCAGGGATAATCGCAATTGCTCTCAAAGTAGCTCGTCCATCTCAAGCATATACGAACCGTCGAAATAGTTGATATTGTGACGGATACTAGGCCACGGTCTAAAGGTGCGTCTTTCCTCTCTTTTTGCTTTCATAGCTTTCCCCAGAACTCAGAGCAAAGGGTAGCGACTTCCTTTCTCTGTACCCGGATGAGCTCATGTGTAGCGTCCTTCACCAGTACCACATCTCCTTTCCACCCCATCTTGTCCAGCTCTTTTTTCGATTGCTCCGGCTCAATGACCCCATCCTTCTCGCCCAACAAAATCAGAACTTTAATTCCACTCTCATTCAACTTCGCATAAGACTCATGCTGATCAAACGGAGAAACATAATTCCAAGTGCTCGTAAGACTCGCTTCGTACCCCTTATGCTCGGCAATCTCCCATTGTTGAATCGGGACAGTGTCCACCTCTCCCTTGATCATCTTCTCTTTCCATCCGTCCTTCACAACAGGCTTTGATCCGTTAATGTAAGCCATAACTCTACTCCTCCTCCACCATTCCAATCCCCACATCCCATAGCCATCCATACTAATAGTATCCCACCAACTCCTCTCACTCTTCCTCCAAAGCCCCGCAGGAGCAACACCCACCACGCTCTCCACAGTCTTCTGATGAATAGCCGAAAAAGACACAACAATCGCTCCCCCAAGACTGAATCCAATGAGATTCACCTTGGTCCATCCCAGGTGCAACAACAACTCCATGATCTGAGCATGCATCAAAGCAGGAGAATGTGTTTCCAACGGAGTTGAAGACAATCCATGACCCCACAGATCATAGATCACGACGTGATTCCCCGCGTCGGTGAGGAGGCGAGCGAACGGCGCAACACCAATGGCACAGGTTCCACCGCCGTGGACGATCAGGACGCGGCGGGAGGTGGGCGGAGCAGCGGGGGAGAAATCATAGTAGCGGGTTGTTCCCCACGACGACGGAAGGGAAGTTCCTGCGGGGAGGAGACCCGCAAAGGAGAATTGGGAATCGAAGGAAGACACTGGGGGTGGTGGGATGTGGTTTAGTCCATTGATGAGATAGGGGTGTGGAAGAGTGGGGGCCGAGATGGACATTGAAGAAATGAAGAGTGTTTATGAAGGAAGGGACGAATACTTCTGAGCAGTCTGATCGTGAGACGAACATGTGAGGTATAGATATACTTGCGACTGAATGTCTTAAAAAAGGCGCAGGAGCTTTATTATTAATCCTTCATTGATACTTCGTCTTGCGAGGTTGTAGTGCTTATTGGATGCTCGTAAAGTCGGCCGACTCTCCGAGTGGAGACACTACTGTAAGAGACCCGAAGCCGACCCGCTCTTGTCACCGAGATACCTGGTAATGTCTCCTCGTATAGTTGTGGTGAGGACTGAGTTGTTATCTAAGATCATTCTTGGGGTTTATACACCACTAGGATGTGTTGTGGCCGAATCTTGAAGCGTGAATGAGCAACCCATCATACAAAACGAGTGAAGAAGTTCTCAGGAGACACTTAAGAACAGTATGACTCAAGAACAATCCGATATCAATGAATGAAAATAGGTTCAGTATATGCTTTTTGAAGAATTCTGCAGTATACAGTCATCTACGATAAACAAATCCAAAACAGCAAGTGCGAATCTGATTGCAAGCGAACCCCACGTGCCGATTCCGGCACTTCGTTCTCCATATTTTCTTCCTTCAGGTTGCACAACAACATTTCCGTAACCAGAGAGTCTCAACGATAATAGACTCATTTTCACCTATTTCAGAAAAACCAAGACCATCTCCAACATCAAGATGGGTTCAGTCTCAAAGACAGAGTAAGTTTCCGCGGACTAATGGTGATGCATGAGGTGACAATTTTCCAGATTCCCTCCTATCAGGGCATGCATCTTTGATATGGATGGTCTTTTGATCAACACGGTGAGTCCCAATTTACGATAGCAGACTCAGATGCTAAAGGTGAATAGGAAGATATTTACACCGACTGCACAAACATTCTGCTCGAAAAGGTCGGCAGGCCTCCGATGCTTTGGTCCTTCAAAGCCAAACTCATGGGTGTCCCAGGGTAAGGCTTACTTTGATCTTCTCTTGTGGGAAAATAGGTGAGAATAGTACTGAATCCTTGGATAGATCGTCAACGGGCAATACCTTTCACGAATGGGCTCAGGTTCCAATCCCTCGCGAGCAATTCAACAAGGACCTGAAGGCACTTCAATACGAAAAGTTCCCAAAATGCAGACCACTTCCAGGCGTCGAAAAGCTGCTGCTAGACCTCCAAGCAATGCACAACATCAACGGAGACAAAGTCCATGTTGCTCTAGCATCCAGCTCTGACAAGACCAATTTTGCATGCAAGAGCACGAGTCCCGACACCAAGGTCATATTCTCCGTCTTTCCACAGGAGCAACGAGTTCTGGGCGATGATCCAAGACTGAAAGAAGGTCGAGGAAAGCCAGCACCTGATATCTTCCTGATGGCCCTGCAGACAATCAATGATACTCTGGCTGAGGGCGAGAAGCCTATCACGCCTGAGGAATGTCTTGTTTTCGAGGACAGTGTTCCTGGTCTGGAAGCTGGGAGGAGAGCAAAGATGAGAGCTGTTTGGGTGCCTCATCCCGAACTTGCCAAGATCTATGCTGCCCAGGAAAAGGAAGTTCTTGCTGGTAGGATTGGTTTGGTTCCGATCGGGGATGAGTGGCAGCTGGGAGAACTGGACGATGGTTGGGCGGTGAGGCTTCCGAGTCTGGAAAACTTTCCATACAGCGATTATGGAATGAAGTCCACGCTTTAAGGTTCTCGTGAAGCTCATACCCGAGACTCACCATTCACACGACTTGCATTCGGAAACTATGGAAGTTTAGTTTGCTTTCAGCACAATCGCATGTGCTAAGATCGTGGGACATCGATCGACGAATTTTCTATGTTTTTTACATTACTAGACTTACAATAGACTAGAGATATAGATTAGAACTAGCAGATCATATACAATAGACCAGAGAGGGCTCTAGCGCATTGAAAGCCGATCAAATGCCTATTCATGTGAACTAACCACGTGACAGCATGGTGCTTGACTCTTTGGGTCCCTAGTCAGAATGATACAACGGCAAAGTCTCACTATTCACCTCATTTTGATTCTATGCCGGAGTCAAGAGACCAAAATATCACCAAAAATTCAATTCTCAAAATCAACAGAAAGCGTGATCTGCCTCGGCGCAGCCCCTTTAAGCGAGTTACTATTTTTGCCAACTCCGCGTCTGCGCTACGTCAACCTCAATACAAGCTGATCTCACGCGCCTCCCACCAGGCAGTCACTAACACTTTCCGATGGCGACATTGAATATTTCATGACCCTCTGCCATCTTGCTGAACATCTTTTGATACTTTTACATTAGCAAGATGCCTTTCCTCACCGGCCTAAAATCCCTTGCATCCGGATTTGGTCCCAAAAAGAAGCGGTCCTCTGCTCATGACCCACAGAACCACGACTATCCTCCATCTCAAAATGGACCAAATTACCAGGAGCTTGTCGATACTAGACCGCCGTTGGTACCTGTGATGTTGCCTCGAGTTCATCCCAAGAGACATTTCGCACTGTCGGATCAGGGCTGGACGACGATCGACATGAACACCAATTCGTCCGACGCTCTCTACACTAGCTACCAAGAACTTCTCAAATCGAGTAAAGCATTCTTCGATCTCCCCATGGAAGAAAAAGAGACTTTTAAAACCGCTCTGGGAAGTGAGGACGGCTGGTCTCGTGTCGAAGGGGAGAAGGAATTCATCACATTACGCAGTCTAGAGAGTACACCAGAAGTGCTGAAGGAAGCTACTATTAAGTACTGGTCAGAAGCTGGAGGGCTTTTAAATGAGATTCTGGTGAGAATTGCTGAGAGCTTGGGGCTTCCAGAAGAATCCTTTACTGTCTATTCGGAACCTTGTTCGAGGCTTGTTGAAAAGACAGCGACTATGCTGCGTCTCTTTAGGTATGAAGGGTTTGAGGGTAAGCAAAGCAAAGTGGTTGCTGAAGGTAAGCCCTGGTACCTGTTCTTTGATTCTGGACAAAGACTTTCTGCTTACATGTGGAATCTAGCACATCGAGACTTGGGCCTCCTTAGTCTCGTCGTTGGAGATACACCTGGCCTAGAAGTACACGATCGCCACCGGAACTGGTCTTTTCCCATTGAGAGGACATATGAGACCCCTTCACAGACAGTCTTGGTCGGCCGTCAGCTTGAACGAATGACCAACAGCCGGTACAGAGCGGGAGGTCATCTTGTTCGATCGTATCCGAATCCTGAACCCGGGAAAACTGATGTACCAAACCATCCAGACTCGCGGCAGTATCGGTATTCAATTGTCTTCGTTCTTAGAGCTCATTATCCGATCCCGATCAATACGGATGCCCTTACTACCCCTATTACGGGCGAATTTTCGAATCCAATGAGAGATATCACTGCTGGAGATCTTTTCAAGAAGATTCACGCAGCTCATTATAACATCAATACTGCGGTGGAAGAGCGGAATGAGCAGAAGCGAAAATTGGACGAGGAGAAGAGAAAGAAGACTTCTCAGAATGGTACCCCGCCATCGTGATAAGAATTCTAAGACGATGATTTTGAATTCATTGAATTAACAGATCTCAAGTCCCTTTTATTCATTCAAGTGCATCGGAGAAGTATTCCAGAGGTTGACAAAGACCCTCAGATATGCAAACAAAATCAAACTACAATAACAACTCACGAGAATACCATGAACCGAAAGTCACGCTGCCGAGGATCGAAACGCACCTTTCCATGAATGATGAGGGCCCAACGTCTGAGCTAGAAGTAAAGGAACGAAAGATAGCTTGAACAAAGCTCAATGGAGAAGGATCGATTGGCATTAAAACATATTATTCCAAGAGAACCTAGCCATTGGCTGATCTTGCCTCAGCATAGCTTCAATTTGAAGTCCATCATCCTCTTCATCTTATCATCCCGAACCATGCATCATTGCTCACATGCTATCCCAATCAAACATCGATCTCATCAACGAAACACGAAGCAAACGGGGTATCCAATAACGACCCAGCCGATATGAATCTCCTCATCCAGCATCTCCCTAGCCTTCTCTTTCCTCACTTGCTCGCTTTCTGATCCTTGCTACTAGAGCCCTTCAATGAGCTCTCTGTAAAACTCCCAGACAGAGAGCTTCTAGAATGTCTCTTCAGACTGGCCAAGAATCTGGTTGGCGTTCGACGTCCTGGGCTACCTTCCGTTTCCGTCGGACTCGATGAAGCAACACTAACTGGCCTCTGCCTCGTTCCTGCCTTTGCCTCCTTCACCTTCCCTTCGTACTCATCCTTCAGATGCTGCTTCTCCTGTTCATGAACCAACTGTTGCTTAGCCAAGTCGTTCTCATGAGTATCCTTCAGCGCTTTTGAATCGCGTTCATGCTCTTCTTTCAGTGCTTCTAGTTTCTTGGTGAGCTCCGCGTTCTCGACTCGAAGCTTCTCCTCGATCTCGCAAGACTCGGCGGCGCGTTGGGTGACGGTTTCGAACTCTTTGTATGCTGTCTCGAGATCTTTCTCGACTGCGGCCTTTTCGGTCCTTAGGGTTTCGAGCTCTGTGTCTTTGGAAGCAGCTTGGTCTTTGTACAATTCCAGGTGTGAGCGAAGCTCGTCTGCCTCAGTTCCAAATAGTTGAAACTTGCTGTTCTCAGTTTCCTTCGTCCTGAGAGCTTCTTTCAGCGTCTCACACTCAGATCTCGCAGCTGCAAGGTCTTGCTCCAAAGCTGTGAAGCGTTCTTGCTCCATCTCATGATCTTTGGCTCCGTCACTCAACAGGTCAAGTCTAGACCTCAGTCCATCTGCTTCGTCTCTGAAAAGCATCAACCTTCCGATCTCTTCTCTTGCTGCATTCAGCTCTTGTTTCATGGCCAGAATCTCATGGTCGTCCTTGCTGTAAATCTCCTTCTTTGCGGTCCCATTCCCATTGACCGTGACATTATGTTCAACATCCGGTTCCTTTCCAGCTCCATTCCCATTCATCATGACTTCACCGTCCAACATCTTCCCATACTGTGTCGTCCCACTTGCCTGTCGATTGAACAGATACACCAAGCCCCTCCCGACCCCAATCAAAGTACAGAAGCTCAAGAGCATTCCGATACTCATCCACATAACCCCATTCTGCAGCTGTACATTCCTCGTCGCCTCAATCCTCTTCAACAGGACCGCGGTCCTAGAATTAAGCTCTAGAACCATCTCCCACAACGAATCGAGATTAATATCGTGTCTCATCAGGAACTCATTCACAGAGCTAAGATTCGCCGCAAACGGACGTTCCATGCCCATCTGTTCAGAAGTGCTCACGACCTGTCCTTCTCACGATCGCGAGAAAGCTCCTGATAAAATCGTGACCAAAAGATCCTGAAACTCGTAGTGACCAATCGCGATTCAATGCTTGGCTCCTCACTTATTAGACGTTCGTAAGAATCCGATATATCACGTTGCTTGCTGAAGAAACGATTGCCGTCCATCAGCTGCTGGTCGTCGTCGTCCGTCTAGGCGGTGTGCTCATGTCTCAGAACCCTTTATTCCGAGGAACAGGACGGAAAAAAGCAAGAAAAGTGAAAGGCCGTCTTTGTGGGTTGTGTTTGTGTTCCTTGTTGTTCCACCCCACGTCATCGGATACTTGGCTGTTTCATATCCTTCCTTTCAGCGAGGCGAACACTTTTCTTCAGATGTGAGGAACCACGAATTTAGCGATACCTGGATAGGCCTCGTTGGAGCTGTCGTCGGTCTGTTTGCTGGATTCTGATTGATGAGGTGTGGCTTGCTTGTCTGTTATCGAGTGGTGGAGGCAGGAATGTGAGTGGGATTGGCGTACTCGGTCTTCGTGTGGCGGGGATTGGTTTCACATGTGACAGGATCTATCTATTCATAGAACAACATTTTGTCTGGATAGAGATCTTTCTCGATGCTTTTGTATCTCAGGAACTCGAGCTACATATTTCAAGCTCGAGGGAAATGATATCACCTAATTTCGCACACTTATGCTGCTGCCAACTTTTCCCAGCTTGAACACCCCCAACCATAGCATATCCCATATACCCCGTACTAACAAACAACCGAAAACTCCTCAGAACATCGTCACCCATCAATCAATCAATCAATCTCGTACAACAAGAAAATCTCATCATCGACTCGAAATTAGCCCTCGCTCAAGCAACACATTCTCCACAAACATCTTCGCATTCGGCATCCCCAGCAACGTGCGACTCTGCTCCGTATCCAGCGCTAGGATGGTCCTCAACTCCTCCTCATAGAACGGGACATCGCCACAAGAATCGAAACTCCACAGCTCGTTGGAAAAAGAAGCCGTTGACGCCTGTCGACTTCTGTCGAATCTTTGACTCTCGAATGAATACCGGATTACCGCTCCCTAAATCCCATCATCAATCACCGCCCCAAACTCATTTATGATGATGAGATAGACTTACATCAAACAACCCACACCGTCCCAAAGTCTGATCTAGGGCACAACCCATCAATTCACGATTCCCATGCTTCAATATTGGGGGAAAATACCATTCTTCATCACGACGCCAAGATGATACAGATTCATATCCTCCCATATATACGCCGGCCGTCTGAGAACCGATACGATAGCACGCTTCAATCGATCGACCGTCATGTCTTTGTACAGGAACCCGAGCGTAGCTTCACCGGCCCCATCAACGCTGATGACTTGCACATTGGCGAACGTCGTTGCTGAGGCGCTGGGCGGTGGATGTGCGAACATGATGACGATGATGAGTCGAATACTAAATCAATGAATGAATGGCAAAAAAAGAAGCGCAGCAACGAACATCAAATATATCCCCTCACTCACCGTACAGTACTGTAACACAAAACACCAACCCACCTGCTCACAAAGGAAAAAATCCACCTCCTCCCCCACGACCGAAACATGAGCGTTTAAAAAGAGTGAGGGCTGACTATCACGAGGATGGGTGAACGGGAAGAAAAATCTTCGATGGACCACATGACGAGAACACGTAGTGTAAGACACGACCTTTGACGCACCCCACACCGAGACCCCCGCTTGTGAGACATGTTCTTGATCTAGAAGGTGCCTCGTGTTCGTGAGGGGGCGAGGTGATTGATAGATTGAGGGCCCGGTGATACGGTGATGGTTGGATGTCCGTCCCCGATTGAGATATTTGTGCGGATGTGAATCTTGGACATTCAGGTACCGGTCAGACGTTTATCTTGAGTGGGACATTTGCATCTTGTGTTTCGCTGACTTCAGGTCTGACATTTAGACATTTGTTTCACTTGAATCCGCCACGGACATAGCGACTGACCATAAATCACTATCTTGATGATAGTACTGCATCTATCTTATATATCATTGCATTATTTCGTATACCCTGGGTTGATCAGGGAGGATATCTCTCTAGACTTTTGACTCTTTCCAGTCATTCGCAACGCCGTTGTTGAAAGATGCCATGCTGCACGTTGAATGTGCGCCCCACCCCCGCCATGCTGTTGAAAATAGAAGAAAGAAATCAGTATATAAAGCTCTAGTAAAGACACGAAATCGACAAAGTCGTGAGTGTTTGAGAGTCTAGAAGAGGCCATCAATTTCGCCGGTTTCGGTGTCGACATCGACATTGAGATATCCTGGAGCTGTTGGCAAACCTGGGATTGTTTGGATGTCGGCGGCCAATGCATAGCTAGAAGAACATTAGTGACTTGCTTTGATAAAGTGAAAAACATGACCTACAGGTATCCTGCTCCAGCAGCTAATCGAACATCTCTGATAGGAACAGTGAACCCAGTTGGTGCTCCCTTGAGATCAGGATCGTGGGACAACGAATATTGTGTCTTGGCGACGCAGATCGGCAGGTTACCAAAGCCTTGCTTCGTGTATGTATCCACTTTCTTCTGAGCAATCTCGCTGAACTCAACTTTCTCTGCTCCATACATCTGCTTGCCGATGGCTTCAATTCGTGTTTGCACATCGCCATCAAGGCTGTAAAGGAGCTTGAAGTCTTTCTCCTTCTCGCTGGCAGCAATTACACCCTTAGCGAGGTCAACTGCGCCCTTTCCACCTTCCGCCCAGTGGTTGGCTGGAATGGCGTCTTCAGCACCAGCGGCGATGGCCTCTTCGCGGATAACTTCGATCTCTGCAGCAGTATCCGTCTCGAACTTGTTGATAGCTACAACCACAGGAACACCGAACGTCTTGGCATTTGAGATATGCTTCCTCAGGTTAACGCAGCCCTTCCGAAGAATCTCGACGTTCTCTTCACGATATACTTTGTCAAGAGCTGCACCAGGAGCAATTGGCGGTCCACCGCCGTGAACCTTCAGAGCTCGGACTGTTGCTACAATGACAACGACATCAGGGACAAGGCCAGATGAACGGCACTTGATGTTGAAGAAACGCTCTCCTCCCATGGTAAAGTCGAAACCAGCTTCGGTGATAACAAAGCCAGCCTTTGCTTCGTGATCTTCATCTGCTTCAGTACCAGCAAGCTTCAATGCAAGCTTGTCAGCGAGCACCGAGCTAGCTCCAATGCTGATATTAGCAAAAGGTCCAGCGTGGACGAAAACGGGCGTGCCTTCCAATGTTTGCATGAGATTGGGCTTAATTGCATCCTTCATCAAAGCAGTGAGAGCACCACCTGCTCCAATATCGTCGCAAGTAACCGGATCACCATTTCTGGAAGAGCCGATGACCATTCTACCCAGTCGCTCTCTCATATCATTGAGGTCGCTGCTGAGAGCAAGGATAGCCATACACTCACTGGCAACTGAGATATCGAAACCCGTCTCTCGAGTCTGTCCTCTTTCTGTAGCAGCTGTGCCAACTGTGATACCTCGAAGATGGCGATCATTGACATCCAAAACACGTCTCCATGTGATGGTCTCCGGATCAATATCCAATCGTGCGAAACGGTGGATCTCATCCTCTGTAAGCTCGTTGGGATCGGTCTTGGTGATGCCAAGCTTCTTCAGTCGGTGGAACATAATAGGTTGGAATTCTCGCTTGCCCTTCTTCACAGGAACAAGTCGTTTATATAGGGCCCCGTCCTTTTGCGTGTTTTCATGAAACATTCTTGTCTCAATGGCGGCAGCTAAGAGGTTGTTGGCTGCAGAAATGGCATGAATATCACCAGTGAGATGGAGATTGAACTCATCCATAGGAATAACCTGTGAGTATCCTCCTCCGGCCGCTCCTCCCTTGATACCAAAGGTCGGTCCTTGACTCGGCTGGCGAACGTTTGCGAAAGCAATTCTGTTCAGATGAGCTCCAATGGCTTGAGATATACCCATTGTAGTGGTGGACTTTCCCTCTCCAAGTGGCGTGGGAGTAATACCGGTGACAACAACGTATCGACCATTACGGCGATGCTCCAGACGTTTGAGGATGCTTAGATCCACCTTGGCCTTGTAAGCACCATATGGCTCAAGTTCATGGCCAGCAATACCGATCTCTTGAGCGATACGGGTGATTTGCTTAGGGTGCTGAGCGCGAGAGATCGCAATATCTGAGGGTACGGGCTCCTTCAGCTTAAGAGGCAGGGGCTTGATGGTCCTGGCCTTCTGTCGCTCGAAGTACATAGTAGCTGAGTCGACAACGTTCTGCAAGAGCATAGCAATAGTCATTGGACCAACTCCACCTGGTACAGGGGTAATTTGGGAAGCGACTTCGGATGCGGACGCGAAATCAACATCGCCAACAAGTCTCTGACCAGATTTCTTGGTGTCATCGGGAACGAAGTTTGTGCCGACATCGATGATAACAGCTCCAGGCTTCAGCCACTCGCCCTTGACAAAGTTGGCTTTTCCTATAGCAGCAACGAGGACATCCGCATTCTTGATATGCTCTTCCAGATTCTTCGTCCGTGAATGGCAGACGGTGACAGTAGCATCTGCGTTTTTCAGCAGAAAACTAGCTGGGCTCCCAACAATATCACTGCGCCCAAGTACCACGGCATTCTTGCCCTTGAGATCTACACCGCTCTCTTCCAGCAGGACCATCACACCTTTCGGTGTGCAAGGTGTGAAGAGAGGGCGACCTCCTCGTTTCGCAAGCTCTCCAATGTTCATAGCACCAAAGCCATCAACATCTTTCTCATCTGCGACTGCCGATGTAATTTCATACTCTGAGATGTGCTTCGGTACTGGGAGTTGGACTAAAATTCCGTGTACAGTTGTATCATAATTGAGACGAGTGATCTCCTCGAGGAGCTCAGTCTCGGTGACAGACTCGGGGAATTGCAGGAGTTCGCAGTCAATGGCGGCCTATATTGACATGGTCAGCATGAAGAGTACCAGAGCTGTAAGCTGCGACAAACCTCTTCTGCAGCTTTCAACTTCATGCGAACATAAGTAGCTATAAATTTTCAGCATATGCCCCCCTTCCACCTTGGATCCCATTACATACTTGAGTCTGACCGATCGCCCACTGTAAAGAAAGAGTAAGCACTGTGCTACCACTAGGTGGGCAAACGGAATACCTTGGATGATCTTGAGGGAGGGCTTGAATCTCGGATTGACTTTGTGAGCATTCTCAATGTCGGTGTGGATCTTCTCGCGGATCTTCTTTGCAATGGCAGTGCCATCAATCTTGGTGGCAGTCATGGCAGCAGGAGTGCTGGAGAATGACCTTTGTTGAGAAGTGTGCGGCGCGAGAAGAAAGAGTGAAGAAGTCGCACAGGTGGGGTTCAAATTCAGATGAGTGAGATTGGAGGATCGGCACAAAATTCGAGGACCCCGCGATCGTTGGGCTAGACGGTTCCTGGCAGCTCTTCCAACTGGACAGTTATAATGAATTGACCTTAGGGTAGTGGTAGTCCTGTTGGAGAGTGACCGAGGTAGATATCTTCTTCCCTTTGATGCGGACAACGAAGCTTGACTCCAATGTGATTGCATGTGGAGGGAGGACAGCAGCCGCCTGAACATGGGTACAAAAAAAATTGGCTTCGCTCCCAAAACAGAAGGACCAAGTGGATGACTCCCAATCGAATGACTGTGCCACTACAAACTTAAACAAAAGGAAGGACTAAGGTTAGATGTCCTGATGCTGTATGGCCGTTAAAGAGAGGAATTGTCCTATGAGTCAAATTCGCAGTGCTGGGGCCCATAGTATATGCTCTATTACAGTCATTTTTCTAGCGTGACGGCATCCCAGGAAAATAGGCAAGCACTCTGATTGGCTGCCCGCGACATCGCTGCGCACCACGGAATTTTGAGATCAGAGACAAGGCAAGGCGAACTTTTGATATAAAGCCACCACAACCCCTCTCTCTTGCATTAAAACGATCTCATAATTTCAAGGAATTTTGAGACGTCACGATGAGACCAACTTTACTCCAAGGACATGTGAGGAACTCTCCCCAGACTCAGAGCAAGCAGATTTCTGACTACCCCACCACAGGAGCGGGCTCTGACCCAAATCAAGTACGCATGCTCGACATGATGCAGCACAAATACTCTGTACTAACTGCCATGTAGATACAATAGAGATGGCGATATTATCTTCTCGACTGCGAAAGATCAACACATCTGCGCATGGTTCGCACACAACGGAGAACGACTCGGCACATACCATGGCCACCAAGGTGCGCTCTGGACGGTCGACGTCGATCCTACCAGCACGATAATCGCGAGCGGCGCTGCAGATAACACTGTCCGGTTATGGGATATCAGATCTGGAAAATGCTTGAAGGTTTGGGATTTCAATACCGCCGTGAAGAGAGTCGAGTTCAACGAGGATGGAACACAACTGTTGGCTGTCACCGAAAAGCGAATGGGTTTCTTGGGCACGATTGTTGTTCTGGACATCAACTTGGATGTAGAGGCAGAGCAATCCGATGAGAAGGCCATGACGATTACTTGTGAGGATGCCAAAGCTACTGTCGCTGGATGGAGCTACATGTCAAAATACATCATTGCAGGCCATGAGGACGGTACAATATCGCAGTACGACGCGAAGACTGGAGAACAACTTGATAATACTCAGGTACATGAGGTCGATACTGTCATCACAGATTTGCAGTGGTCTTCTGACCGTACATACTTCATCACGGCTGGAAAGGACAAGACTGCGAAGGTAAGTTCTGCATAGGATACTGTAAGGATCTGTTGGCTAACGATTTACAGCTGGTAAATGCTCGGGACCTCGAAGTCATGAAGACATACGTTGCCGATACCCCCTTGAACAGCGCCTCCATCACTCCAAAGAAGGACTTTGTGATTCTTGGTGGTGGGCAAGCGGCTATGGATGTGACAACTACCAGCACTCGACAAGGAAAGTTCGAAGCCAGATTCTACCACAAGATCTTTGAGGAGGAGATTGGTAGAGTTAGAGGTCACTTTGGTCCTCTGAGTGAGTGCTTCCACGAAATATGCTAAAGGATCCAACTAATATTTGCTTTTAGACACCGTTGCTGTAGACCCAACTGGAAAGGGCTATGCCAGTGGAGGAGAGGATGGATATGTTCGAGTACACCAGTTTGACAAGGCTTACTTTGATTTTACATACGAGGTTGAGAGACAGGCTAAAGCCCAAGGACAAATGTAGAGGGTTGTCTTTTTGCAGGTGCATTTGCGGGCGTTGCGGATTATCGGAAAAGGCTGGTGGCTTTGGCAATAAATCAGCCCTGATCTAGATCAATGCAACATGTCTTCAACCAAGAAAGTTTTCTTGTACGATTGCTTGTGGGACTATGCTAAACACACATCGGCTCTCTCTTCGCCTAGCCCTCGTCCCTCACCCAAGTACCTATCAACGCCTACCCATCTTATAACCTTAAACAACCACTTTCATGCTATAAGCTCACATGGCATAGTGGTTAGGTAGCCATTTCAGGACAATTGTGATGCTAAGAGAAGGAATAGGGATAAAATCGCCTGGCCCGCATACGAACGAACGAATCGCCACTTTAAAAACTGCAACCGAGCAAGTTTTCTATGACCTACCCACTTCGGTGGTTAGGTCTGAGTTTTTGCTTGTCTCGATGGAGATGATCCACGTGGACTGTAACTTCTTGCTGTGTCATTTCTTGCTTACCTAGGAACGCATCAGCAAAGTAAGAGTATCAATGTGATTAGTATCCAAACAGTCTGACTACATCCTTCTCCACCATAAAACGAGATATACAAGAAATCTGTCACCTCAACGGCGACGAGCTCCCGTTCCCGTTCTGCTTGCCCCTGAAAATCAATATTCCTTTGTAAGCGAGCGGCCGATTTCCCCGCTGATGTCATTAAAATGCCCCTCCTCGAGCTCGACATTTTCAGAAGAATCTTCTTTGAAACTGAGCGTGACACGAGAGCCAATTTCAAATCATTCCATACTCCTTGAATCCAATTGACTTTTTTTTTTACTACTGAGACTTCCCAAATCCGGCAGGAGTTTACTTTCTTCGAGCCTTCTTTCCGTAGTTTCCGTAGCAGCTCTACTTGCTGCCCCGCTACTGTATCTCAAGTATTTAAGTTCCATTGTCCGACCTTCTTCTTCAACCAAATCCTCTCTACCGCAATCTCAATCTCCCTCCTTCAACCAGCAATCATGGCTGAAAAAATGCGTGCAGTCGGTACAAACACCAACAATCCCCTCAATCCCACTCTCTAACACCACTAGACATTAAAAACGGCACCGGCCCAGCCGATTCCCTTTACATAAACACAATCCCCAAACCCACCCCCTCCTCTGGCGAAGCAATTGTCAAAATCAAAGCTTTCGGACTAAACCGCATGGACCTCCTCCAACGCGAAGGCCACTACCCCGTCCCTCCGCAAGCAGGACCCATCCTGGGCGTTGAGTTCAGCGGCCACATTGAAACCCTAGGAGAAGGTTGTAAAGACGGCTTCAAAGCTGGTGATGAAGTATTTGGCTTAGCATACGGCGGAGCGTACGCTGAGTACATTGCTGCTAATACACATATGTTGTTACATAAACCTTCTCACTTATCTTGGAAAGAAGCCGCGGGAGTGCCAGAAGTACGTCCTATGCTCTCTTCTCCATTTGTGTAAGTCCTCGCTGATGTGGCAAATTTAGACATGGATAACAGCCACCCAAGCCATGTACCTGGTCGGCGAATTTGCCAAGGGAAAATCGATCCTCTGGCACGCCGGCGCATCTTCCGTCTCCATCGCCGGGATCCAGCTCTCTAAAGTCGGGGGAGCGAGCGCGATATACGTTACGGCCGGCTCACAAGACAAGATCGATTTCTGCGTCCAGGAACTCGGTGCTACAGCTGGCTTTAACTACAAAACGCAAGATTGGTCAAAGGAGATTTTGAAGGCCACAGGAGGCAACGGAGTTGATGTCGTGATTGATTTCGTGGGCGCGAGTTATTTCCAAGGGAATCTGGATGTGGCAGCCGTGGATGGGAGGATTGTGAATTTGGGGGCCTTGAGCGGGACGAAGGTGTCGAATGTGGATATTGGGAGTTTCGTGAGGAAGAGGTTGAGGATTGAGGGAAGTAGTTTGAGGAGTCGGGATGCCGAGTATCAGGGTCGGTTGAGGGATAAGCTTGAGGAATACTTGCCTCAGTTTGAGGATGGGACGTTTAAGATTTTTGTGGATAAGGTGTTGCCGTGGGAGGAGGTGGTGGAGGCTCATAAGTTGATGGAGAAGAATACTACTAAGGGGAAGATTATTTGTACTATTTATTGAGGTGGGAAGATGAGGTGGTTTGATCTGGAATGAAAATAGCTTTCATAGTACATTTGTGTGGACTCTTGGTAGACTAAAGCACATACATGATACAATGCTTGGTATACAAATGTCCTATTGCCGTTGAATATTTCAACTACAGTTGATTGTCTAACCTTCATCCTAAGTACTAATGCGCTCAGTAACACTGCCTGCCCGACTACTAGCAAAGTTCGCTGAAGCTCAGATCGCACAAAAGCCGTACATCTACCCAGAAGAGGCATTGTAGTTATTTGAACTTTGCCTTAAAACGCAGTCGACACCTTTCAAAGGAGGAGGCAAATCATTATGCCACTTTGGGACATTCTGCCTCCAAAAATGTTGAGATCCTGCAGCCGGGCCATCACAAAGCTCTTCCTTCCAGCCCTCCTCCGACACAAGAGACAGCTTGGACCCGAATCCTCGAACCAACCACCGAAGAAGTGCTTCTTGAAACCACTCAAGTCTATTTAAGACCGACTTTCCCTTTCCCAAACCGCACAACGTCAAAGAGCGTTCAGCAAATCAAGTCCAAACAATGGATTTGCGAGAAGAGGAAGAGGAAGAGGGTCGACTGGCTAGACAAGACACAGAGCGTCGTCAGCAAAGATTCGAACAAAGAGCACAAGGCAGACGCCAAAGACCCTAACTGATCTTCGGACATGTACACACTGAAAGTTCGGAAGAAGTATAAATATTGTATACGTCTGAGTGTCCGACTCGTAGCCCAATCTCCTAATGTCCCCAGACATTTCAGTGGTCAGTTTCAAGGAAATGGTTGCAAGGCACAAGGAACATTGACACAATCCATACAATTCGATCCCACTGGTTCTCAAAAAGTTTCGGACTTTCACCGTAAACTCAAGGGCATAAAAACTTTATTGACAAGTTGATCATAACAGAGTCACCCAAACGACGCCTTCAGAACAAAATCAAGACACCAAAACCTCCACCATCAAAGCACAATTTCTGCCCGAGCCATCAGAACATTCACTCGCCCCCTCTTCCTTTCTGATTGCCCATCTTCTCAATAGAAGCCATTATCCCGCTTCTGTACCCCAGCCCACTCCCCGGTCTCATACCTTGAGCACTACCACTCCTAGTCCTCTCAGGGCCATTTCCTGCCGGGACACCAAACCCTCCTCTACCAATGCGGCTTTCACCCTGAGCCCCGCTGCCCGGCGCTCTAAGACCAGAGGCTCGCGAGATGCTGCCACGAAGATTCTCGACGTTCGAATGACTTGGAGCTTGAGGGATGCTCTGTGCTGATTGAAACGGTGCTGAGTTTTCCATCTGATTGGAGAGCATCTCGTCACAAGCGGCAACCAAAGGGATCATCTCGTCCAAGGCAGCGACCAATTTGCCCTTCTCAACTCTTTCTTCGTCCAACATCTTCCGGAGCTCGGAATTGTCGTGCTTCACGCTTCTGACGACTTGTGAGAGACCCTCCAGTTCGGCCTCCATCTCTTTCGTCTTGGCATCTCTGGCGGCTTGCTTCTCGAGGTCCTCTGTCACTTCCAGAGGATTCTTTGGCTCGACTTTTGTCATTGTTGTATCTCGTCCGAGCTTGATATCCTCATTCTCTTTCGTCAGATCTTCAATTTTGTTCTCCAGTTCCTTGACCTTCTTCTCCCAACGCTTCTCATAACTCTTCTTCAGAGCAGAGACTTTCGTCTCATGTTTATCTTTGTAGAGAGTATGAAGCTCTCTGGAGACTTTCTCGACAGCAAGCTCAACAGCTCTACCGCCACACTCGCAGTCTCCGGATTTCGTCTCGCTGGTCTCTGAAGTCGGCGACGACTTTCCTGCTCTCATTGCAGCCATTTTGCTTTCAGCCTCTTGAGCCATCATCTCCGCTGCATCCCGTCTTCTCTCACTTTCTTCTAATCTTCCTTCAAGTTCATTCCTTTCTCTTTCACCATGAACGATCTCTTCTTTCACATTTCTAAGCACAGCTTCCATCTCACGACTCCGTTTCTCCCAGTCCTCCTTATCAGCTGCCAATTGCTCCTTCAAGCTGCGTTCTTCTCGGACCTGCTCTAGACTTTCGCCAACGCGCTTTTCTGCATCTCCAACGGCAGTCTTGAGAGATTGTACTTCGGCTTCCTTGCCGCTTAGTGAAGCTTTGAGGCTACTAATTTCCGACAGGAAAGCAGATTTCAAGCTTTCAAGCTCTCTTGGTGTGATGGATGGCATACTTCTTGGTGTTGGGGCGGGAGGAATATCGAAGTCAAGTAAGTTGGAGATGTTGTGCCTATTGACTGTGGGTGTCGTTGCGAACGACATGTCTGGCATGGTTGTGCTCTTCAGAGGTGATTGTCTCCTGGGAGAATATTGAGCTCGTCCAGCGAATCCATTGAACTGGTCTGTGAAATCTAGAATCAAGTTCGTGGTGTTCCCTTCATCTCTACTCTTGCCATACCTATGCCCTCGGGGAGTCGGTGAAGGGGATCGGTCTTGCATGGGTCGTCTGAGAGTTGCGGGAGTATTGATCTGAGTTCGTCGTGGAGTGGATCCCATTACAGCATGTTTCGTCGGGCTGTGTCCAATTTTGGCAAACATGGTCATGTCCGGCACAGCAGAGAAGGTGCTGAAAGTGCTAACCATCGTATCATCCATGTTTTGTTCCTCGTTATAGTGTTCCTGGTGTCTGGGAACACCACCCATACTCGTCAAAGTATCGTCCGAAGTGTGGTCTATCTCGCTGTCCTCGTCTTCCAAAATCTCAATAGCTTTGGTAAGGCCTTCATTATCGCGCAGAACATCTTCGATTGTCATAGTCCGCTCCGTAACGGCTGGCTTCTTCTCTGGCGAGGCTTGCTTGACAGGTGAAGAGGGCTTCACAGGAAATCTTTTTTCTGGGGATGACATCTTGCGTGGGCTTCGCAAAGGTTTCGAATCTTTCCGGGACGATGGCGATTGGGACTTCGAACTTGGTGAAGCGCGGCTCTTCAGCATTTTCAATGGGGACGTTTGCTCGCGATCGATAGGACTCTTCGATGCAAGACGTGAAAGCTTGCTTGGAGAGATGTTTTCGCAATCTGCAACGACATCTGAGACGTTGGCGACAAAAGGGGAGCTAGGTGGTCCATCGCTATCGGAGTCCGTCGTCGAAGACTGCATGGTGACTTCGTACTCGTTGTGGATGGTTTTCGTGGGAGTCGCGGAATTGAGCATTGCTGGTCCTGTTTCTGATAGAGGGGAACCCATTCCGATTGTTGAAGATACCTGATCCCAAACCCCTCTTATCATAGTTTATGCGACAGTTGTGTGTTCTTTGAAAGGTTGGTGACTGTGGTCGGTGGTGGAAGTACTATTGACTTCTGAGGTCGAGGATGTTTACATTTGTTCGCGCTAAAAAGACAAGGATTATCAAAATAGGCAATATCAAAACAATTCTCGGATTTGGACTGTGCATGACAGGAAACGAGTTCCTTTTCAATTAAGATGTCTCTGAGACCTTTCTAGAATGACAACGCTGCGTTAAATCATATGCAATGCACCTAGCCATGCTCCACGCTCCCAATGCACCAATGTCCCAGACCAGACCCCCAAACCAGCAGCCATCCGTCAGGCTGAACCCCAATTCATGCAGTATTTGACAGAACGAAAAACGTGGCAATGAGACACCGAAGCTCATGACAAAACTCGACCATGTATCGTGATCTGCTTAAGGGAATCCAGCTTCTGAAGAAGCTGTACTGTTTGATTTTTTAAACATGCCATAGACACTCTGTTGTCCTTTGGCAGCCACCTTAAGGTTCGAAAATTGTGTTTCAGGAAGCCTTTTGCCGGCCTTGATACTTTCGAGCACCCTAAGATAAGAATTAGTATCATTGTCCGAGCAGAGAGAAGACAACTTACCATTCAGCCCCAACGTATCTTACACCGCAACCACCGACCCTTCGAATCTCTTTCTCGAGTTTTCCTCCAGCCAGACCTCCTCCAGCTCCAACTCCTTGGCCTGCTGATGGTTTACCCAGAATGACATGAGTAACTTGACGTCTCCCCAAACTGATAGACAGTCTGGCACCGTTTTCCGCAAGAAGTTGCTTCAGACGATGATCTGATATCAACGGATAAGTACTGCCGTTTATATATACCGCAAGCCCGTCGAACATTCCTTTGGATGTACTGGCTTTCTCGCGTTCTCTTTCCTCGTCTTCCAGTCTCCTCTGCGCCATCACCTTTTCCTCTTCGGTCAAAGGCAGCCTTCTCGACTCTGAGATTGTCGATTGTGATCCGGACATTGCGCTCTTTCCAGCTACCATATCTTCGACGCTCACTTTTGCCCTTTCTCTGACATGTTTAGGTATCAATGCTTTTGCTTTATCGTCCCAGTCTTCGGAGCCTGCGCCAACTTTATCTAATATCCTTTTGCCACCAGTCCCTTGCGATTTGAATTGATACCCTAGTTTCGTTGTTCGAGAGAGTCTCCATCCTGTCGAACCTCCAAGGCGGTTCTCAGCTCTTTGATGACCGGTTGAAGAGGAATTCCAAGCATCAAAGTGCGTTTTAGTAGGCTTTGCAGCTGGAGGAATGGTGGGGTCTTGCGTGGGCATTTTGCCTCCTTGATAGAGCGTCCTAACTGAACAGTTCCCTTTGGTAGCCGTCGAGATTGATAAAAGCACAAGACATTCGGTTTGTTTCTTGTCTCAATCTTATTCTTTAATGAGGAGATCCAAGTGTCGAATCGACCACACTTGTTGAGTGCGACATATTCCCTAGTGACAGGGCAACGCTAAATCAATGCAATTACGCAATGGACACGCTTTCACGTGACAAGGCTTCATTTCAAACTTGGGAGTTCTCTTCCTCAGCTCCGCGAATCTACCATTTCTCTTTCTTTGAGGATGGTGTCACAACATCCGCTCAGACTTGGTCATCCTCCATCCACCCACACACAAATATGATGAATAGCCTAAATTTGAGATGGGGGCTGCTCCTCCTACACAAAGGATCGCTCTGGCTAGGCTTTCTTTCGTCCTGCCACCCAGACTTTTACGTTTCTCACGACATCATCCGATTCATATAGCCGCCGCTTCCTTCAGCTCACAGCAGCAGAAAAGCTCCGGATGCTGGGTACAAATCTACTTGGAACGACGATCATTGCAAAGAACAATGAGTGTAATTACATGCACGAAACCGCCTCGCCGCTTCGCCGCCTCGCTTCGGCACGTTGTAAGATCTTCTGTCGAGGCAGTCTTAATGCACGTATGTCGTGCGTGAAGAGCTGATGCAATTCACCAGCCAGGCCGGTCTATTTGCTGCAACGTGGCGCACGCAGCCTTCGTCTCACCCACTCAACGTCCCGAGCCATCCATGAGCAGGAAACAATCACATCTGAAATCCAGCCTCTCGAATTGAGCCTCTATGCTTGTTGTACAGACAATGGCGAACAATTGTCGCCACTCATGCAGAGCAATATAAATCTCAGTTGATTCTGGGACACGAGGGTTACACTATTTGGCGAGGGGTCTAGAGTTTGAGTGAGCCCATGTGACGATCACGAGAATGAGGACTGGTCAAAGTTGCCCTCCGAATACGGGAGTATCCGTTCTGCTGCCCATCAGGAACCCCACTCTCAGCGGAAAACTTAAGGGGATCGGAATCGAGCACCTTCTCTTCTGTGCCCTGCAGTATGGGGAAGGGCGATGCTTGAGGCTATACGCCGAACTGACCTTGAAGAGGGTGGTAACACTGGCTTTGAGGAAGACTTCAAGATGTCTGTGTCGGACGCTTTAGAGATCCTCCGAATTTCGAAGACTCCCTTCCCTGCATTCACTTCCTAGCTCCACATCCCTTGTCGACCAGGTTTCCAATCCTGATGAACTTGAAGGACCATGATCCGAATTGGACACTCGATGAATGAGTAACATTCACTCATAGCAGACAAGAGAGAGTTTATTCCATGCAATTAGCTTACTTTAGAGCTGGGTTAAGGAAAGGTTGCAAATCGGAAATCAGCACATGGGGGACGTCCTTTCGAGTGGGAAAGTAGATGGAAAAGGCGGTGTAGACGACGCTAACTGGAAGTCGACGCCATCTACAACATCGAAACAATCCACCTCCGAGAACTGGGACAACGCCCGTGATACTGGACGGAGGAGATTGAGTTCGCGTGGTCTGTAACTTTCTGGTCATCAGCAACTTGGTCATGGACTCGGTTTTCTGAGGGCACTGGATGAGATGACCTGACGCTTGAAATTTGTCCAACCCATCGACCCGTCTGTGGTTCACTACGGGACGAGTCGAAGATGTCGTGCGTTCACCAATGGGGCACATGATTTCGGTGATTGCGCCACAAAAGCCTGGGAGTCAACGTCCGATCCCATCGCCTTATGGGGAACATATGCTGCGCTGCCTGCCACCGTTATTCGTTGATCTCGTGCGGTGCTTACCTACTCAACCTCGCCGGATATCATGGCTATACTCCGCTTACTATGGTTCGCTCTTCTGGTCTAAGCTGCGAGGCTGCGATCGATTGCTGCTTTAGTTGTGCTTCTGGTGGGGTCACTGCAGCGTATAAACTCTTAGCGCTAGCAGGCTAAAGCTCACCCTAGACGCCAAAACGAGGAAAGTGGCTCGACGACGTGGTTGATGGTGATTGGGGATACCCTTGAAAAGCCCGCGAGGATTACTCTGATCGGCACGGGCAGTGAGGGGTGCTGATAAGATGATAGGAAGGAGTGTAATTGTTCCAGACTCGCTTTTATTTTGTTTCGATGTCTGAGGGCTCTCAGAACATTTGAAGATGCGCTTCCAATTTTGCTCTCGCGGAGTGACAGCATCCTTTGGGACGCCGCTCGCCTGAGGCAACTCCCGCTCACGATGTCAAGCGCCTGAAACAGGCTAAGAGGCCCTGTTTTTTCCTTGTGGCCGGATGTTCCGTTGATTGGTGATGTCTCTCCTGCAGGCTCCCGTCGTGCAGGAATGCATGATGCAAGTGACTCTGGCGCACAGCAAGGGCCATCTGTCTCTGAGAAAGCTGCAGGGACCACTGCCGGGAGTGGGAAGAGGATGGGATAAGGGCAACTGACAGGGGTTCTTGAAGCGGTGAGCTTGCAGCAATACGTGGGTCACGTATTGCCAATGGAAAGAACATCAGTAAGACAATGTGAATCGTGGCTAACATATCTCGATTGAGCAGATAGGAGTGCTGCCATTCTCATTGCGAGAGCGGATGAAGAGTCGAGAACTTCCGAGTATCAAAGCTCGTCCTTTAATATTGCATCCGGGCCCATGGACTACGGTATGTTGTCTCGGCGAGCCGCAGCAGCGTCAGTGACATGCTAACAGGATCTTCACCCATGTGGATCACGGGATCCTGATGGAGAGATCAACAACGTTGAACCTTACGATTTTCACCATCGGAGACAAATAACCTCAATGATGGCCCGAGTTACAGTACAAGTATACTTTCAATAGTGCAGCCTCTTGCAAAGGCTGTCAGGACTTAATGACCCAGTCTTTGACCTCAGAGAGATGAGACACAAGGCTCGAAATACCTTTGCGGAAGCCAATGAAAAGCGGAAACCAAGCGGTCGGTTTGCTCAAGACACTCTCACCGCGGTTCCGCCCGAAGGTCATCTTGAAGGCTTCAACGGCATGTTGTGTGAGGTTATCTCCTATGTTCCTTGCGTTGTGGCATGCGGATGGCGTCGAGGGTTATTTCTTGCAGGACCGACAAGGGATGATAGTGTGACATAAAGCTCCAAAGCACTGATAGAAAAAGCTGTGCGACAAGACGATCAGGAAAAAGTCATCTGAGAGAAGTTTAGGTTCAAGCGAATGAAGATGGGGCGTTTATTGTTTGGTTCTATTGCTGGCAAGATGGCTTGTTTCGGTCTGTACAACCCCAGCCAGTCCTCTTCGTCCACGATATCGAGGGCGTGACGAAGCCAATCTTTGGATGTCACAAGCTCTCAAAAGCACGGCTATTCGGACCTAAGACAAGGCGCAAATCGAAGCAATCAAGCCCACGTCTCTCGGAGGGTTGAATAAGGTCGTCAACTCTCGATAGATCCGAAATCTTACCTCAGCAGAACAAGTCGACGCGCTGATTTCGTCAAAACTTCCTCAGATTGGTCAAGCTCGCTGGACCCGACGTTGCAAAAGGTTCGTGTATGAAATGCCGATCTGACTTGCACGGAGCATCCTAACCCTGAGCCTTACCCTGGCCTGAACATATCGGTACTGACCTCAAAGCAGCAAACAACTGCGGCCCGGGAAGGATCGCGGGCTGGTTGAGGCCAATTCGGGATGGATGATGGAGAAAGTTTTCCAGTCCATGCACGTACGTTCTATGCACAATTCTCAAGACTTCTTCCCGTCTTCTCTGCCCGCCACATACTGTGTACCCGCCAATGGATCCCACCGTCTGAATCAAACCACATTGAAGGTCAGCAACGTTCAAGCAGCGGGCATATTCTGGCCATGCTTTGTGAACGGAGCCCTGCGTCCATGAGCGGAGCAGCCCCCACTAGCCGTGTGGAGTTGAGCACGCCTGCAAAGCCTGAAGCATGAAGCCTGTCGTTGCAGTCTGGAAGCCTGCAAGGTTGCTGTAGGGGTGCGGATAAGCCTGTCCTCCCACAATTTACCCCCTTCGAACGTCCAGGGATAGGAATTCGCAAAACATACCCTTCGAAATTGATACACTCGCGGGCAAGCGCGCTTTACGATTCGGCTGAGTTGTCCAGCGCTATCTGAACTCGGTACAGAGAAGATGTCAAGAGTCCCGAGCTTCCTGGATCTTTTTTGAGAAGTCCGCAATTAGCATTCAAAATCGAATCCTTGTAGAAAACAAGTAGAGGTAAAGTTGTACTCCCGAAAGTCGAAGGAGGTGGGATAAGATGAACATCCGCGCCAGCTAAGAATACATACAGCACTGCACAAATTTAGCGTCCCGAGTCTCCTCAGATGGCTCTCACCCCCAGTCACTCCTAAAGATCTAGATATGATTGTACATACAGTACGATCCAACAGACAGCAGTTCCCCAACTTTACTCACATTACACATACATACGTACATACTGCTTCCAGCCCACCCGTTGCCAGGCGGCCTTACCGATCTAACCCAGACTGCATCATCTGCTGCGCATCATCTACACTTTTGCCTCCCTTTGCCTGTGGAAGGGTTCTCCTTCTGGCCAGAAAGTTAATCTGTGCAGCAGCTGCACTCCAGAGTCTGGAATTATGCCAACGAAATCTTTGTCCAGCCCGCATAGGCGACTCAGCTAAGTCTGCACAGTGCGGCAGGATGAAGTCAGTCGGAGAATTCCTGACCCAACCTATTGTCCGGCTTGTGCTCTGTGCGTTCCCTCCAGGCTTCATGCCTGCGCTCGCTGCGTGCAGACGGGATCTCCTGCTTTTGCATCTCGTTCTAATCGCAAATCCAAACGGCGGCGCAGGACTACTCAACAAGTAGAGAAACTGCATCCCAAATTTCCATCTTGTGCGAAGACGCCGTGCAGTACAGGACAGGACCGTACCATACGGGAGCAATACCAGACAAGGCAGGAGGCTGCCAGCAGGATCAGGAATCTTCAATCGAACGAGGGTCAGAGAATCTGCTATCAGCGGCGGGATTGCATTAGCACCATCTCAACCGCCACATGTTGCTGCTGCCACATTCGCAATCGCATCATACAGCGCCGCATTGCAGTGCAGCGCAGTACAGTACAGTACAGTACAGTACATGGCAGCGTCTCGGAACAAGCGCCCGCTTTCTGACATTACCATTCCGTTGTTGACGTGCAATTCGCGTGTTCCGTGAAGCCCACGGTACGGTATTTACTCCTCACGCTACACTATGAATTCGACAGTGATTATTCATCGATTCAGACTCCGACCACGAGCGACGGGCCCACGATGGTCTCAGCATCGGCGTCATGCTGAATCTGGCTCAGATCTGCGCTAGCTGAACCCTCTCATTGTCGGCGCCTCTTTCATTCCTCCCACGGACCAGTCGTGGCGAGTCGTTACCAGCTCTCCGAACCTTGGTGCTTACTGCAGTTGCTATTATTATTCGGGAGTTTGGAGGAAGAGCAGTTGACGCTGAAGCAGTCCCAAACAGGAACGAGAGAAGAGGCGTCGTGAAGAACTTGCCGTGATGTCCGTTCTAACCGCGGTGCTTGTGGTTCAGGGCTCAAACAGTGCAAGACACGACAGTAATAGCTTACTCGCGGCGGGGGGGTGTCTTATTTCCAGCCTTCCTAGGGGCGCTTCGCAACTTCGCAACAGCGTCTAGATAGTTTATCGTGGATTAGCTCTTTTGAGCCCTCTTTAGCTCGAAAGTCGACTATTTTTTTGATAGAGGACCCAGGGATACTTGACTGCCAGAATCGGATTAGGGTCGCTCATTTGTAGCAGGTAGACAGAAGTAGAGAGGCCATTCACAAGTCTAATCAGACGGCCGCCACAGTACAGTTACACGGAACGCGGCTCCAGCTTCTGATGCTGCGGCCGTCGGCGGGTTTGGGCTGGTTGAGGTTTAGTCTGGATTAAAGTGAAGGTTTGGAAGCGCTGTGCCCGTTCCCACTTCCTCTCAAGTGAAGGGCCGGCGCACTCCACGTTCGCAGTCTCCACTTTTTGCAGGTCGAACTCTCGCTCTCTCGTGCTCACAGGCCTCAACAGCAGCAGAGCACAACAACACACGGCGGCGAAGGGGGGTTCCTCAGCCACTCATTATTCAGGTCATTAATCATGATGGTTCGGGATCTCCCTCACTTCGACGCGAGACCATGGAGCCTACTCCTAGCCCCAGATCATAGTCCAGCTCTGTCCCTGGGGCCAGATCAGATCATCCTTTTGCCAACGCTCTCGCGCTCGCTCATACGCACACGGACATTGGCACAGACACCGAGTATCACTCCCATCTAGCAATCAATTAGCCTTTTCTCGTGATTCTTGACACATTGATCATGTTCGGTACTGAGAAGGCAATCGTAGAGATGCTTCCGGCGGCATGCACTGTACTGTACCTGAACTTTGACGGTACCCGTGCCAAAAGACAGACAGCCTCCTGACCACACAGATGCGATTAAGCATCAGCAGCACCAGCCAGCCGAGTGGCCTCACGGACAGTACGGTATGATCGCGGTCCACGGTCCAAGTCTCTCCCCTCAACAATAATTCAAGGCTCTTCGTCTCGTCTCGTCTTGTCCAGCGGCGGCCACGATTCACGAGCAGGCATTATCATCTACTACTTTATACTTTGCCAGCAGTTGCAGCCACCGAGAATTTTTTTGTAGGGCCAAGGATTTCTCAGCAAGCGAAACGAAACGCCCCTTCGACCCTATCTTCTCTTCCCCTACTTTCCCTTTCCCTACTTTCCCTTTCCCTACTTTCCCTTTCCCTACTTTCCCTTTCCCTATCCAATCCTCATACCCTGATTGATCCATTCTTGTCGTCTCTCGACGGTCAACTCCCATCTCAATCTCTTCCCTCTTAGACACCTTCCTCCTCTGGGATGCACTCCTCTTCCTCTCACTCTTTTCTCCTCTTCTACGTGCCCTTTCGTGGTGGGTCCAGTGCTGGCGCTTCGTTGACCACATCGCTCCAGCTAGTGAAGGCAGGGGGGCGGCGACTTAGCGCGGCGAGGTGGGAAGTGGGACTCTGGCTGGGATAAGCGGCGACTAGGATTGGGCGGGGATATTTGGAGGAGCGAGATTGGTTGGATTTGGTTGGTATTGGGATCGAACAGCTTGATCGAGCTAGCCCTTACCCATGTCGATCCACTCTTGCCTCCGTACAGTCTTTTCTGCCACCGCCACTAAGAAGTCCACGCTCAGTTCTCCCCTGCCCTGCCTTGCCCCAACCCAGTCCATCCCATCCCATCCCATGCCCTTGTCCCTGCCTCCTCCTCCTCCTTCTTCGCTCTTTCCTTGCCCGTCAACCTAGTACGCTAGGCTAGCCTAGACCAGAAACATCGAGACATGTCGGTCCTCGACACAGACCAGACAGACCGAACAGAACAGACATCACATCAGATCACACATCCCAGCAAGCACGGAGGGGGGGAGAGAAAAAAAAGTCAGCGAGAGCTTGAGTTTAAGCTGGAGATACAGTTTGCTCTGTCTGTCTAATCTGGTCTGTTGTGCTCGTCTATTCTTTACATACAGTAGCATCTACAGTGACCTTTCTCTTTCTCACGCAATCTTCTCCCGTACCGTACTCTTCCCTCCCCTACCGTACAGCACCACCACCACCGACCGTACTGGACTGGATTGTACTCCTGCGTGCCGCCTTACACTACCTACCTACACGACTCCCTCTCGGCTGCGCATTCTCTGATTCAACATTGACGGCCGGCCCATGGTCCACTATCACAGCCTCTGATTGCACTGGACACACCGCGGCCTCAGCACACAACACAGCTTTGTTTCCGACGACCCCCTCGCTACGGCTGCTGGCCCAGAGCTTCTTTCCATCCTGCCCTGCCCTGCCTCGTCCTCCTCCTGGTCCTGGCGGTCCTGGTGCTCACTCACTCACGTTCTTGCCTCTTCCTCCGTCCAGCAACCCAGCTAGCTAACCGGGCCCCTCACGCAAATCCACCCACGCTCCGCTGTTGCGCTGCCCTGTGCCCACAATACAACAACACAACCCTGTCCCCAGTACCAGAAACACACGAGCCGGAGAAAGAGAGAGGAAGGAAGAGACAGGACAGAGAGAGAGAGAGAGAAGAGAGGACAAGTGGATAAGAGAGGGAGGGAACAAAGACCACGCCTACCACCCCCATACCAGACCAGACCATACCAGACCAGACATACATACAGACAGACCTCCTACATACCGTCCCGTGCTATTGTTCTCTCTCATATCGATCAGACCGCACGTATCGTTGCCGTCCACACAGCCAGAGCCAGAGCCAGTGCAACAACAGCAAACTCGCCCGCCAGATCACTCACTCACTCACCATTCCATTTCTCAACCACAACCGCAACCGCAACCACCAACACCGCACCCTCGTCTCGCCTATCCTCCTCCTCCACCACCACCACCATATCCTGGCCTATCCCTAGCACTTTCGTCTAATCCCACGCCCTCCATCCACTGGTCGCTCTCTATCTACCCTACCCTACTCTATTTTCCAGACCTGACTGACTACTCAACTCCGACCACCACCACCACAACCAACCTCCTCCTCTCTCCCTCCTCCTCCTCCTCCTTCCGCGCCGACCTCTACGAAAGATCCACCTTCCTCCTTCTTTCTCTCTCCCCCGACCTCTCTATTTTCCTTGGTAGGAGGTCTAGCATTGCGAAGAAAAGGTATGTGCTCTGAAAGTCTCACTCCTCTTGTTTCTCTTGCGCTCCCTTCCGCCCATTGAATCCTCACATTTGCTGCAGCGCTGACTATTGTACCTGCATTAGAGGTGGCATATCGTCTTCAATTCCTCACTCGTCCTTCATCCAATACCTCGTACAGCTCTTCCACCTCTTCCGGTACCCCTCCTCCTCGCCGTCGCCCTCCTCACGAGCTCAACGGTCACCCACGAAAGTTTCGCATCCTCGAATGTCGAAGCACGGATCAGATATTTTCGAAGCGATAACTAAGCACAAGCATACCTGCAGCTTCGCGTAACCTCCAACGATTCTGTCGTGGAGCTTCAATCGCATCTCAATTGGATTGATAGGCTTCTTCTCAAGTCTCTTGTTAACGACATCTACGAGCCAAACGTCCTGCTGTTCGAGTTCTTGAAGTTTTAACGAAATCTTTCTGCGGCTTATGCATCATTCTGCCCTTCACGATCAATAAACGACCCCATCATTTGTGCTCGTTGTAAAGCATTTGCAAGTTCTTGATCATCATCATTCTCAAAACGATTTCACGGACTTTTATGCCAAAATATTGTTTCGTCAAACGCGCCGCAATAATACTTTCAGCGACCCAAGTTCTGCAGCCCAATCCACTTCCCATTCCGCCAGCTACCTACCTACCCACCTTGCGCAATCGATCAGAGATCCTTCACATCTCTGTCCATTCCTAGCGGCTCTTGATTGAGTCTGTCATCCATTGTCCGCTTCGGACTTGACCATCCCAACCGAAAAGCTGGATCTCCCGTCGATATCACAGGTGCAAATCCGGGGACCTTCAGACGTGCCATTTTACAATCATCACGCAAATCAAAGACCGCTGTATGTGAATGATAGGTTGCCCTCTCTGCCTTTGCCACCGCCGCAACCGGCATACTCGTCTGGTACTTCGTCACCCCGGGTTGGTTCACTTGGATCACTTGGCTCTTCGTCCATCTTGAACGGTAGCTCGCATTCTTCTTACACGACTGCGTCGTCTTCCAACGGGCCTAAGACCCCTTCTCCGACTCTTCCCACCAACACTGGGCTTCCCGTCTCCTTATCACAGACATCGTACAGCAACACTCCTCCGTCCGGACCAGCGTATTCTTATAACCAACAAGAATCGTACTCCAACATGAACCACGGTCCTCAAGATATGTATTATGCTTCACATATGTCAAATGGGCAGCCTCCACCACCGCAGACTGTCACATCAGGCGGCATGGGACACTATCCTCAGCAACATCAGCAGCCCCCGTTATTGCAGCCAGGCCCTGCGCAGTATAACCCAGCGCCAGCGCCGTATCAGCAGTATGGCTATGCGAATGGGCTGACCTCTCCTCAATCAGCGGGTCACCAAGTTCCTGGTTCAATGGGCCAACAACAAAATGTTTTACCTTTGCCAGCAATGTCTGCTACCCAACCTGGTATGCCAGGGCAAGGATTTGGAGCACAGCAAGGATTTGACACCACTGGACAAATTGCTCCACCTGGGATGAAACCAAGAGTGACTGCGACCTTGTGGGAGGATGAAGGTAGTTTGTGCTTCCAAGTCGAGGCGAAGGGGGTTTGTGTTGCACGACGTGAGGGTACGTACCGATGTTTCATTCAACTTGAAACGTACTGACATGCAAAATATAGACAATCACATGATCAATGGTACCAAGCTCTTGAACGTTGCTGGAATGACTCGAGGCCGACGAGATGGCATTTTGAAGAGTGAAAAAATGAGACATGTGGTTAAAATCGGGCCTATGCATTTGAAAGGCGTTTGGTGAGCCAGGAGAGGGGTTGACCTCGAAACATTGCTAATTATGGGGCAGGATTCCATTCGAACGTGCTCTGGATTTTGCAAATAAGGAGAAGATCACGGAATTGCTTTATCCCCTATTTGTTCATAACATTGGGGCTCTTTTATATCATCCTACAAACCAAACACGGACGAACGCAGTGATGGCCGCTGCAGAACGCAGAAAACAGGAGCAGAACCAGATGCGAAACACCCAAGCACCTGGTCTACCTTCACTGCATCAACACCACCATCACTCGATGAGCAGCTCGATAGGCGGACATTTGCCAGGCCCACAGCATTCTCTGGCACCTCATCCAAGTGTCCCACGCCCGGGCATTGACAGAGCACACACTTTCCCTACTCCTCCAACCAGCGCATCCAGTGTGATTGGGAATATGGGCAGCTCAGACGGAAGTTTTCAGTGGGGAACACAGAGTGGTATGGGGAGTGTTCAAGGTACAAATCCCCTGTCTATAGACACGGGTTTAAGTAACGCACGCTCAATGCCTACAACTCCAGCGACGACCCCTCCGGGGACCTCGATCCAAAGCATGCAGCAGTACCAACAGCCTCCGCAACCTTACGACACCTCGCGGCAAATGTACTCTGCTCCACCCACGCAACAACCCGTCTATCAACAATCGACACCTGACCAGCAAAACATGGCACGGTATTCTCAGCCTAGCTCATACATCAAGAACGAAATGGGCCCCCCATCAGCACGAGTACCAGGATCTGAAGCCGAGCATCATGAGCCAAAAGATGCTAATGGGTTGATCCATCACAACCAGCAAAGCCAAGGTCAGGTCAGTCATGGCCACGAGGACGAGGGGGATCATGAGCACGAGGCAGAGTACACTCATGGTAATCCTTCAAACTACGATGCGAATCGAGGGTCCTACAGCTACAACAACGGACCAGCAGTTGGCTCGATAACTGGAGAGCATCCCCACCTGTCTCCAGAAATGACTGGTTCTCCCAATCACCCAGCGTCCGGTCGAGCCACCCCCAGAACCGCTTCTGCGCCACAGCCATACTATGCGCAGCAACAAGGCTACAACACGCCTCCGCGAGTCCAACCACCGTCGAGTAATCTGTATAATGTAATGAGCAGTGAGCGTGGAACCGCGAATGGCAGCAGCAATGGGGACGTGTATGCACCACAGTCAGACATGGGAAACTCCATCCCAAATGGCTACGCAAGTCAGCAACCCGTGATGAATGGTGCGCCGACAAGCAACAAGCGGGGACGGGATGACGATGATGACGGAAGACCTTCGAGCAGAGGCCCAGATGTTGACTTAAAGAGAAGGAAGACGATCCGTGAAGGATCCATCTCTGGACCTCCAAGTTACGAAGCCGCTCCTCTGAACCGGCCTCGAACCGTCATCCCGCAAAGACGTCGATAATCTCACACTATTCCTTTGTCAGACTTCTGCACATTCTCACTGGCTCGGACCATACCAGGATCCCGATGCATTGCCATCTATCGCATGGCCTCGGCCTTCGAACATACACAAAATCTCCATCATCACATTCCTTGAGAAGACAAAATTTCCTTACACATTTTCACGACTTGTTCTTGTATCGGCTGAACATACCATTCAGCACCTTGTTCTACTTTCAACCACGACGACGAGTAAACGACTTGATTTTTTTAAGATTTGGTCCTCTGAGATCAGACTTATGCATGCATATGCCTTGACGAAATTTACGCTTTGCAAGGAAAGGAAAAACCACGGGATTGAAAAGATTCCAATGAGACGTCATTCCTATCCCAAACACATTTATACATTATGCAAGCAGCGGTGGTGGAGGACATTCAGGAGACGGGGCGGAATTGCAAAATCAAAAATGCAAAATGTGGCAATGTCATCATGCAAAAATCCAACGGCCTGTTATGAACCCCAGGTCTAGCAGCGGCCCCTAATGAAGATTCCTCGAAAAGAACAAGAAGCGGGTACACAGCACCACGAGTTCTGTGAGCCTTCATTCGTTTGTTTTTTTCATGAATCATTCTAGAGGGCCAAAGCACAACAAACTTTTTACTTCTTTCGAACGCCCTTTTTATTTTTCATTCAGTTGAAATTATGATGACCCTTATGACGATTTTCCTTTATTACTAGTGTTGTTTTCTCTTTTGATTGGTATTGCTTTGGATGGAAGGAAAGGGAAACATGGAATATTATGGATGGATAGCTGGTGGGTTCCACACCCACTGTTTCTCTCTTATGTACCTGAACGACTTTACGAGAGAAATAAAAGCTATTGTGTTGTCTACAGGGACTTTAAAAAAAAAAAACTTTGGTCTCTTTTATGATGATGTGATGTGAAGTGATGTGATGTTGCTGGGACTTTTGAGAGACTGTTGTGATACAAGCTTGATTTTGACGTATTGGGATATTAAAATCAAATTCAACATCTTACTTCCCCAATACCAATCAAGCAAGAATCCACTAACGAATACCAATCGCAAAACTTTGAAGTCGAGATAAGAAAGAAGAAGACATGCTACATACATACATGCATATTATATCTATCTGTCTGACAATCCCACCCCACACTGCATGTATGCATATATGCATGCAATACCACGGACATCCGTCCGCCATCCATCCATCCATCTGAGTAAGAACCGCGTAAATTTGGATATCAGTATGGGTGGGGAGGGGGAGAGAGACTGGGGTAAGCTGACTGTGTTTTGTGTTCTCGACTTGACCGTATTCCTCTTAATCGGATTGGAGTGGATTGGAGTGGAATGGAATTGGAATTGGAATTTCACATGTCCCTCTCCTACCCATCTTTCGGAAAACGTAAACGATGGCAAGGATACAACAGTACCTAGCTGGCTAGCCTACATTCCCCTTCCGAGTAAGTAATTGCTGCAAGACTAAGGCAGCAAGAAAGAGTTGGTATCAAGGTCTATCCTTGTGGGCAGAGATGGGGGATGGTGATGGGGATGGATATGTAGCTGCTGCTGCATAGGGCTAGCTAGCTAGGCATCACGATCTTGCTGTGTTTTTTTCTTAGTGGAGGTAGAGAAATGCATATTTTAGTGGGTGGTGGTGGTGGTGGTGGAGCGGGACGGCTCGGGGGAGCTAAGGGAGGGAAGAAGGGAGGGATGGGATGCGAGTCAGACTTTCTACGAGGGGAAGAATGGCATGTGATTTGATGTGATGTGATGTGATGTGGAATGAGAGAAGGGGGGAAGGTATTGTCGGGTGGTTGGAGATCCGGAGATGGTTCAAGGAGGGTGGTTCTTGATTTCTGGGAGAGGTTGAGGGAAGGTAGGTAGATGGAGATGTGGGCTAAGGTAGATTTGACTGAGGGAGAGATGAATTGACTGACTAGCTTTAGTCTAGACTCGAAGTTTGGCTGGAGGTGAGTGTGGGAAGAGAGAGAGAGAGAGAGAGAGAGAGAGAGAGAGTCGTGCAAGAATCAAGAGTATGAGAGGCGAGAGACTTGAACTCGAGAAAGTAAAAGGATACTGTTTGTGATTGAATGTCCTTGGATATGCTTCAGTACTTGCTTGCTCCTCAAGAAACAAACAGGATAGCCACCAACACCAGACTCCTTGCGCTAGTATTTTGCCAACCCATGCACACCTTCCAACCCTTTTCATGCAGCGAAAGACAGAAAGAGCTTTGCAATAAACGCAGTTCTGTTCAAAAACGTGTCCAAATCCTGCTATTGTTTTCCTCATAAGATAAGGTATATCAATCAACCCTATAAACCAAAAACCCCATCTTCCCCCTCCCACTCATCTCCAACACCCCCTCAACCTGCCTCTCCCCCTCCACCCTCCTAACAGCATCCTGCACACACTTCCTCTCCTCGCCTTCCTCCTGCATCTCACCTACCAGTTCCTCCGCCATCTTGTTCGAAGACAGATCTCTCAACTCCAGATTCCCGACCTCGTTTTCCGGCGCTGTGAAGACTAAGCCCAGTACGACGCTCTCGAGCGTCACGTCGTTGGTCAGAGACGAGAGACGGAGCGTCTGGACGCTGTTTTTGGCGAGGGGAGGGCCGCTGGTGAGAGAGCTGGAGTGCGAGAGCAGGAGGGACGAGATGTGTGGCCAGGCGTGGGAGGGGATGTTGGTGTAGGAAGAAGGGGTGATGGGGCGTTGGGAGATTTCGTGGGTGAGGTGGTTGTGGGGGTGGAAGGCGCATTGAGGTTGTGATGAGGTAGAAGGATCTTTGGCTGTGAGGGTTGTTAGTTGGGTGGTTTGGAGGAGAGTAGAGATGAAGGTGTTGTTGCTGCTTCCAATGGTCTCGAATGCGCCGAGACGGACAGGAATCTTGATGAAGATCTCGAGGTCAAAGCAGAGAATGAAATCGTGGATGGTTCGACAAGCTTCGTAACTTCAATTGAAATCCACCTCTGGAGTTCTATCTTGATTTCTCCCCATTGGATCAGGTAATAGAATGCATATAAAATGTCAAACTCACGCTTCACTTCCCCAATAGCTCTCGCCGACACAGTCGCAACGGCCGCAACCCCCAAAATTAAGAGATTAGAAAAGAACATGATTGTAAATCTCACCAGGAGCAACAATCAATCAAAAAATCTCAAAGAAAAGAAAAAGGATAGATATCAAATCCTCCAAACCCTCACCAAAGAAAGCAACGGCGTTGGAGCAAATGGCACAGCAGCCTCCCACATACTTAAGCCAGATAGATCAGCCGCCAAGTATCCATCAACCAGCAGGACGAATACGGAGAATCCACCCGCATTGGCGTATCACGATAGCATCACTCGCGACGATTGAGGAGTCTGACAGCCCAAGAAATATGGGGTTGCGCACCCGCGCTCGAGCAGGTTCTCAACGCTTGGTGTGTCAGGTGTGGCTAGGGGCGTGTTTTGGATCGTCTTATCTTCTCTATGGTTACCCCACCTCAGTGAGCCAGCCGGGAATCGGCATTTTCTGAGGCTAGAACATGTTTTTTTCCCTCTTTTGGGAGTGAGTGTCTGTGTGATGAGGGTGTTTGGAGTGGGGAATCATTTTTAATACGAGGGAAAGAAGGGGAAACGAAACGAGGACGGGGATGTTGTGAGATCTTCTTTGCCAAGGCGGAGGAGACGTTTCGTAGGCTAGCTCACGTGGTGTGGCGTGAAGGTGTATGCGTAAGTGGGTTGCGTGATGCTTGGAGATCTCTTGTTTGGAGGCGTTGATCGGGTTTATTCTGAGGTTGATATCTTGGTGTTGATATTGGGTTGCGAGAAGGCAAATTATTTTTGGGAGGTTTACCCCTGAAATGCTCGCTTCGCTTGTATGTTTGACTTTGGGTGGAGAAAGTTAGATGTGACGGCATGCGATTGTTTTTGGGATCATCTAGATGTCCATGAGTCGGATTAGAGTTCAAATTGAGCATTAAGTTCTGCTAAACTTGGAGATCGAGTCTAAAGAAAACCTTGATTTTAGAGTTGGGAAAAATGACATGACGATGGACATCGAGATGCAAGCTACTACTTGCGAGAAGAATTAAATCTTATGAGACTCAAGCGATTGGAGAGAAAAAGGGCTGAGTTTCACCTTAGAGTATAGCTACAAATATCACAGGATTTTTCATTGCACACAAAAGGGTTCAGATAAGTAATGGCGGGACATTCAGATATATCTGCCTTGATATTCCGCTTCCAAGCTGACGCTAATTTGAAGGTTTTGTATAAGAAGGGAAGATAACAATGGTGAATCTTGATATTGTAGTTAGTAGAGACTAGTTGAAGAATCTGACAACTTCTTCCACGTCACAATCACAATCAAACTTTCCATCCACGCCACACAACACCTTGCAAAGCCTCGAAAAATGTTGACGAGATACTCAGTCAGAGCAACCAAACAATCGAATATGAAGTAGAAGCATTGTTATGAGCCGAAGCTTACAATCCATTGCCCAATCGCACAGAGATTCCACTCTTTGTCCTGTATCTCAAGATCAGAAAATTCGACATACCGTCCAAATTTATCCACGCCTTGCTATGGAACCAAAGATTGCTGGTTCCAAAACCTCGCCTTTGATATCCACAATCTCTTTATCACATTCCACTTGCAATTTTCCACGCTCTTCAATATTGGCAGGGCCTCGCCGAGCCTTGCCCGCTTAGCGTTCTCCGCTCAAAGTATATCTCATCATATCACAACAAAAACAGAAGGAGCAACACCACCACTCGCACGACAATTCGGGAACAAAAAAAAGAGAAGGAACTCTCCTCCCCTTCCAACGCCAAGGAGATAAAGCTCAATAAGCAAAAATTTGGCCGACGCGATGAGGGTCCTTTGGCGTAGGCAGTTTAAAAAAAAGCGCCTGCTGATTCTGAGCTACTCTTCGGGATGCGATGATTACTCCGCCTGGACAATGCCAATGTCCACATATGAGCCGACCATTGGATAGTCTGTTCTCTGTACCTCATCATTTTTTGCCCCAAGGAAATTGAATTCTTTTTTCGGAATTTTTTTGGCTTTTACTGCATCCACAACACTTCGAAGCGAGGCTGTCAAGCGAGGCTTCGAAATGTTGGAGTTGGTTTGATGGAAGGGGCGGATCACCACCGGGCCATCGCACATTCTCCAGCTAACAAGAGGTCTTATTGAAATCTATATCCTGGGTATCATGAGCAACTTTGCTGCACGTCATAAAGGCTACCCAACGTCCACTAAGACACTAAGTCCGACTTTAATTTTTCCACTACCCTCTCATGGACATTTCTATTTCGTATGCGGAATACACTGCACTGGCAGGAATCCCCATGGAAAACAGAGCCACCAACACTAGTGCAACCACTGTTGGTCCAGCATCGCACGCCCAAGTCGCACCCTTTCGTGGACGAGAAATGAATTACTATCATTTCATAGTTCCTCGTATATAAAAACCTGGACGAGACAAAATGAAAACTCCTTGAAGACTGGTAATTAAGAGACAACTCAATTTGAAGATAACGTCATGTCTGAGCATCTCATAAACAGCAACCCGTGATATCATGCCCAACGCCAAAATATGAACAACTAATGCAGCTTCAACCATGCCAGCATTTGGTCGAATGCCTCCGCTTGTGCGACCTTGATCTTCGTATCCTCATACTCCCCATACACACCGAAACCGTGCGGGACACCCGAATATGTCTTGAACTCACACTCAACGTTGTTCTCCTTCAAGTATTTTTCACCATGCTCTCGAACCTCCTCGTCAAACAATTGGTCGTTCTCCACACATACGAAGGCCAATGGAGATTTGGTTCCCGTGAAGTCGTCTCTAGAAACGGCTGTCGCATGGGCGATGGCACCAGCTTTGATATATGGTCCTTTCTTGACTGTACCCGCTTCCTCATCCTTCACGGCCTGACCCCACATGACGGTATCCGGTTTCTCACCTGCTAGCAGAAGTGTCATTCTACCTCCGAAGCAGTATCCTACTGAGTAGATACCACCGCCATTAGCAACAGCATCAGCAAACTCGTCTTTTGCAGCCTCGATGACCTTTTGTATAATAGGGAGAACCTTCTCGGGTGTCTGTCGTGCGAGCCACATATCAATGGCAAAGGATTTGGTAGCATCGACTAAGGTCATCTTGATCTGCTCGATATAGGATGGGTCCTTCTCTTCGGAATATGTTGCTGTACCGGGTAGAGGATCATCGTTGAACATATCGGGCATCACAACGAGAAATCCCTCCTTGGCAAATTTATCTGCTTGGATTTGATTGTTGTCCGAATGAAGGCCAGTAGCTCCTGTAAGGAATAGTAGAAGTTTCGATGGTGCGTGAGGATAGTCGGCAGGTTTTGAGACATAGGCATCAACTAAGAAGAGAATCTCGGATTAGCATACTTCTTTCGTACATTCTGGGAATAAAGGTGCCCCAGGAGTTGTCAAACTTTGGCAGATACTTCCAGTTGTGTAACTACATGTCCCAGGCTCTAGGTACAAGATAGAAGAGAGAACGTTGCCAAATCACTTACTTCCACCCATCTGGGTCATCTCTCCGCTCGGTCCTTGTCCAAAAGCTGCCAGAGGTCAGCGCATGCTCCTTCCTGAGTCTCGCTCTGCGAGAGGAGAGTCTGGAAGTACTGACGAGTCGGTCTGTCAGTCACACAATGCTCCTTTGTATGATCAGCACCAGCATTACGAGGTCATTTTGAAAGCAACTCACTCCGAGACTCGAGCTTCCCTGGGCGACTGGTGTATCGCCTGGAATCAAGCTCTCTTTGGTCTCCTCCATAGCGTCGCTCTCGGGAGCTTTCGTAGCAACTTCTGGTTCAGCCATGATAGTTGATTGTTGTTGAATTCCTTTTGTGATGGACGCGCACTCTGAGCTTGGTTTCCAAGGTAAGCTAGTGGTGTGTCTCGAGCTTTGGCGTGGTGCACCCAAAATAGGCAGGAACGCCACATTTAGCGAGAACCACTTTACACGCCCAATATTCTTGACGCGTTCTCTTCTTGTCAACCGCGTCACATCAACACAAAACACACCCTGTGGTAATTCTAAACCTTCACAGAAGATTACAATATGGCAGAGGCAGCAGCAAGAGCGCAGATCACTCAGGGCGCGTTGAAGTTCGTTCTCTCCGCAGCGTATCGTTATTTCTGCTAACAGTTCACAGCGCAATCTTCAATGACCCAGAGACGCTGCAGCAAAACTTCCCAGTTCCAGTATGCCAGTGTGTGCAGATCAAAGCCCTCAGCTCCAGCACTGAAGGCGGAGCTGAACGTTACCGCATTGTATTGAGCGATATCAAGAACTTCGTCCAGAGCATGCTTGCTACCCGTGAGTACCAGTTGTTTCCCAAGCAGGTTCACTTTGCTGATGATGAGATAGAAGCAAATCACGTCATCCATGATGGCAAATTAAAGAAGGGCTCTATCGTTCGACTGAAGAATTATCAGGCCAACGCCGTTAAGGGAAAGAGGTAGGTTGGACATTTCGAGGTCGGAGTACTTGCCTAACCATAACAGAATCCTGATCATTCTAGATCTCGAAGTCATCGAAAGCCTCGGAGAACTCGAAAAGATTGATAACCCAGTTGGGCTTACCGTAAAAGAAGAGTCGGACGACTCGAAGCCGGTCAGTACAACGATTGCAGGCGGTGGATTCTACGGAAGTAAACCACAAGCAGCCGAGCCTGTCAAGCAAGAACAACGCACCCTCCCCTCAAGAACCGGACCTTCGAGTTCTGCTTCTCACTCAAATCTATACCCCATCGAAGGTCTATCGCCTTACGCCCACAAATGGACCATCAAAGCTCGTGTCACCCATAAGTCAGACATCAGAACATGGCACAAGCAGAACAGCGAGGGAAAGTTGTTCAGTGTTAATCTTCTCGACGAGAGTAGTGAGATAAAGGCTACTGGATTCAATGAGCAGTGTGATCAGCTGTACGATGTCTTCCAGGAGGGTGCTGTCTACTATATCTCAAGTCCATGTCGAGTACAACTCGCCAAGAAGCAGTTCTCGACTCTGCCAAATGATTACGAGCTTACATTTGAGCGAGATACACTTGTCGAGAAGGCTGAAGATGTGACTGATGTTCCTCAAGTTCGTTACAACTTCACCACCATTGGCGCTTTACAGGATGTTGAAAAGGATTCGACTATCGATGTCATTGGCGTCCTAAAAGAGGTTGCAGACGTTACCCAAATTACTTCGAAGACTACTCAGAAGCCATTTGATAAGCGAGAACTCACTCTAGTCGACGACAGTGGCTTTTCTGTCCGACTGACCATATGGGGCAAGACAGCTACAGCTTTCGATGCAGAAACTGAAGCTATTGTAGCTTTTAAGGGTACCAAGGTCGGAGACTTTGGCGGTAGAAGTTTGAGCTTGCTCTCTTCTGGCTCCATGGCCGTCAACCCCGATATCCCAGAAGCACACAAGCTGAAGGGATGGTACGATTCGCAAGGTAGAACTGAGCACTTCAACTCGCACACGGGCATGGCTGGCGCAGGAGCTGCTGGAGGCCGCAATGAACAGCTGAAGACTATTGCTCAAGTCCGAGAAGAGAATCTTGGTATGTCTGAGAATAACGATTACTTCTCCACCAAGGGTACGATCGTGTACATCAAGCAAGAAAACTTCGCGTATCCTGCTTGCGCGAGCCCCGACTGCAACAAGAAGGTCACCGATATGGGAGACGGTACCTGGCACTGTGAGAAGTGCAATGTGACCCATCAGAAGCCAGAGTACAGATACATCATGTCTGTGAATGTCAATGATCACACTGGTCAAATGTATCTGAGCTGTTTTGATGATGTTGGACGTCTCATCATGGGTATGAGTGGAGATTCGCTCATGGAACTCAAGGAAAATGATTCTGCTGCTGCTCAGAAGGTTTTCGAAGATGCCAATTGCAAGACCTATACCTTCAAGGTTAGAGCCAAGATGGATACTTTCCAAGATCAGCAGAGGTATGTTTCGTGTCACCAAGCAATTAGATTACGCACATACTAACAATAATTACAGAGTTCGTTACCAAGTTATCGGTGCTGTTCCTATTGATTACAAGACTGAAGCTCTCAAGCTTGCGAACTTGATCAAGCAGTACCACATGAATGACTGAGTATGAGTAAGTATCGGATATGGGTTGGCCGCACGTAATTTGGAATGTGTCATGAGCTATGAATCAGGCCACATACTGCATCGATGGAGTAGGCAACATCATCACTGTAGAGTATGATCGGATGAGTGCCAGGTCTCGGGGGGAGATATGCATTTGGCGTTGGTGGTAAATCCCGTAGCACAATTATGATGAGAAAATGAAATAATTTCGTCTGGCAGATAGATGTTCTCATTGATTTCTATTGGAATTAAGTTGTGCTGTCGCCCAGCAAAATTCTTTCTTCTCTTCTACCAAATCGCTAGACGATGCGCCATTTTCCATGATGCAGCCAAGCCATGCAGTACGCCGCGTTTCTCAACTGAGAAACAGATAGTACCACGCTCATAGCAAGCCTAGCAAAGACCTCCAACTTCTCGCTGTTGGCCTCCTGCCGTTCATTTATAATGCGTTTCTTCATCCATCATTTCGTTCATTGATATGCCAGCCATGCATATCAGTTGGTTGAGGTAAATCGGTCCTTTGGGAAGCTGTTCAATACATAGGACCCATGATATCCTCGTCTTCCAATGCATCATTCCAATCCATATCCGGACCTGAGATGCCTTGATCGCCGGTAGCTCCAGATGTCTTGGCATTCTTGCTTTGCTTCTGCACGTACTTGATGTACCCCTTGTCGTGGGTCAGAATTCGGTCTGTCTGCTTGATCTCCTTGGTCAATGACACGATGCGTTCCGATGTTAGTACAAGCTCTCTCTGCATCTGAGGCTCAGTGAGGGCCTGGCCTGTTGGCGAGAAGGTGAGGATCGAGGGACCGCCAGTAGGCGGACTCATAGTAGCGTGTAGCTCACCAGTAGCGATCATGTTTTGAATGAGTAATTCGGCTGCTTGGGGATTGGGAAGCTTGGTGCCAGTCTCTGCACTGGTCGTTTGGCTGACGATTTCCGGAATAGTGATCTTGGTGTAGACTTTGGCAAGACTTCGAATTTGGAATTTCTGGAAAGCAGCAAGGAGATGAAGTATAAGCCCAGTATTGAAGTCAGCTCTCCAGATGTTAGTGGCAGTGTCAGCCTCAGCCTTCAAGCGAGAAGCGGTCCCGTTCTCGAATATTTGTGCCATCGTCTCGTACGGCTTCGCCATGACATGGTAACATTTGGCTGCTCCACTACTTGTCGACTTTGGGAGTGGAAGCAATCTACCTTCCAACAGGACACCAACAAGGATCCATTTCTTGTAGGCTTCCACCATGACCTTACTCACGCTCGTTTCTTTGGCGGGGTATGTGACTGCGTTCTCGAGGCATTGTAGTGCGCTTTCCCAATCTCGCATACCGATAAAGACCATTCCGCTATACAAGAAGTATTCTAGGATCTCCAGGTACTTGAGCTTTTTTGTGAGCTTCGATTGGAGTGTGATGAATGAGACGGGACTCAGAGTCATATCACAGATGTACCTTGGCTTCGTGATAGTAGAAGCTCCCGGTACGTAGAGTATAGACTTGTTCAAGACAGGGGCGGCATCAGCGAAATTCCTCGAATCTAAAGCCAATCTTGCCAAATCTAGATGGTGTGTGGTGAGCATAGTGCCTGTAGGATCGAGACGCATCAGAGCGCTTGCAATAGGACCGACAGCAAGGTGGGCCTAGAAGATCAGTTAGTTATGTTCTCTTGAAAAGGTGCGATATTCCAACCTGTCGGGTAGAGAATGCGGTTGCCGCCACAGCTTCGATAATCGCTGACAGTTCGTCGCCAATGTATCTGATTTGTCTTGAATCAAAGGCACTTAGAAACCCTATCATCTTCTCCCATAACGTGTCGATTTCCACACCCTTATTATTTCCTTTCTTTAAAGCCGAAATGTTCGCGAGGAGGATGCAAGCGTATGGTATAGTATTGAGAGATGGATTGATAACCTAGATGATATGTGAGCTATTGTACCCGATTGAATTTTGACTTGACGTACATCTAAAGCATGTTCACCACCAGATGTCTGTTGCAGTAGCTTTGTTTCCGACATCTTGCCCACAACTTCGATCTGCTCTTTGATACCCTCATCGTATGCGTGATCAGACAGCGGTTTGGCTGGTGGAGGATGCGGTGGGAACATGAGGAGTTTAGAAAGGAGGTCGTCCATCTTGATGGTTGATTGAAGAGGGTTGGGATTTTGCGCTGTTGGTCCTGGAGAGCTGTAGGAATTGTAGCGGGGAAGCTTGAATTCTTATGGTCCCCTCCTTTGCTTGATATTGACACAGCAGGACCTCAATAACAGCAAATAGCCCAAGAATCTGAAAGCTGGTTGACATTCACAGCTTTAGTCGCGAGGCGAAGATCAAGAATCGCGGGGAGCTGTTGACAAGAGCTTAAATGGGGCAAGGCTGCCTACCACAAATTCACGATAGGCAGTTGCAGTTCCCCAGACCGGAGCCACGTCGGCCCGGGTTTTGCTGATAAGGTCACCCTCGCCTCCCTAGATTGACCCTTTCATAACAATCTCACGAGCATTTGAGTCACGCTTTGGGCGAATGCAACATGCAATGCAAAGCACAGACTGAATATCATTCTCTATGTCTCTGACCAACGCCCTTCCAGCAGATGCTGCACAAGCAGCGAAGTCTGCTTCTCATATTCTGGCTACGCTTCCAACATCTGCGAGGAATGATGCCTTGACAGCAATCCACAAAGGACTTTCTGGAGCCAAAGAAGAAATTCTGGCCGCTAACGCGCGTGATCTCGAATTGGCGAGGAAAGCTGCTGAAAATGGAGAATTGAGCCTGAGCATTGTATCACGTTTAGATCTTGGAAAGAAGGGGAAATGGGAGGATATGCTGAAGGGCATCCTAGATGTTCGAGAGTTAGAAGATCCAGGTAAGTTTGAAGCATTTTTCGATGGATTCTGCTACTGACACAACTGGAATAGTTGGCAAAGTTACCTTACGAACGAAGCTTGATGATGGATTGACTCTAGAAAGAGTTTCATGTCCAATTGGTGTTCTTTTGATTATCTTCGAAGCTCGACCAGAAGTCATTGCCAGTATTGCATCCCTGGCAGTCAAATCTGGCAACGCAGCAATACTCAAGGGTGTGTTTGAAATTTTGGATGAAGACTGGTTCAGAGTCATGCTAATCCAATGAGCAGGAGGTAAAGAATCAACAGAATCATTCATCGCCATCTCGAAAGTAATTTCTGCTGCACTTGAATCGACGGAAGTCCCAAATTCTGCTATCCAGCTCGTCACTACTCGAGATGTCATTCCTCAACTGTTAAACCAGGACAAGTATATTGACTTAGTCATTCCCAGAGGTTCTAATGAGCTCGTCCGATACATTCAATCCTCGACAAAAATTCCCGTCCTTGGTCACGCGGATGGCCTTTGCTCTCTGTATCTCGAGCATACTGCTGATCTTGCCATGGCTATCAAAGTCGTAGTTGATTCCAAGACCGCATATCCCGCAGCCTGCAATAGTGCTGAAACATTGTTGGTTGAAGAGGCTGCCTTGGAGACTCTTCTGCCGCCAATAGCCCAGGCGCTGCTAGAAAAGGGCGTTTCTTTACGCTGTGATGCAGCAAGCAAGAAGGCTCTGACCAGCAAGCTCGATTCACATTCTGTGACCATTTTGCAAGATGCAGAAGATATTGACTTTGACACTGAGCATCTGTCTTTGGTTCTTCCCATCAAAACTGTGAAATCTGTCTCCGAGGCTATCGCTCACATCAACTTTCATGGATCTCACCATACTGATGTCATCCTCACTTCTTCTTCAGGACTCGCAGAGCAATTTATGTCCAGCGTAGACTCAGCTGGCGTCTTCTGGAATACATCTACCAGAATGGCGGATGGCATGCGGTTCGGATTTGGTACCGAGGTGGGTATCAGTACCAATAAGATCCATGCGCGGGGTCCGGTTGGCCTCGAAGGGTTGATGATCTACAAGTACAAGCTTCGTGGTGGAGGTCAAGTATCAGCGGAGTATGGAGAGGCCGAAGGACAGAAGAGATTCAAGCACGAACAGTTGCCGTTTTGAGGAAAGAAAAAAGTCAAGCATAAACCATTCGCACGAGTACGATAGCAAGCCGGAATACAGGAGCAACACTTGAGCGGCCCCCTTACGCTAATTACTTTTCCTCTACCAGCAATGTCAAATGGTATCCAAAAGTGGAAAAATCGGATCTTCAAGCTGTGTCATATCATGCTTCGAAGTTCAATTTATTTCTTGATTGAAGCTCCCACATTGATTTAATTGCGGATACAAAAAGTAGCAGAGAAAATGTACTCTTGTCACACTGCATGGTTCTTGCTCACCGTTACGGGGTGATAAACAAGGTAAGTATATCTTGATTTCCGTTTTTCGGGTTCAATTCTATTCCCATTCACCTTTGATTGGAACAATCATCTCCCTTTCTATGTGGGAGTACCCGCCACTCTTAAATCAAGCTGAAAGGATAACTGCCATGGCCACAATAGCCGCAGCTATTGAAGTTTTCATCTAGCTAAGAAATGTTTCTCCTACCTATGTGGCCCATTGCGCCTGCTGTCACGTTATTGATGCTTTCCTTTTTTATATACCGCAGCAATGCCCTATAGTAAGACGGACATCCAAACTAGGTTTTGTTGCACATCGCAAGAGCAAGAACAAGAGCAGGAGCACTGCCCTATAGTCCCTATAGTAAGACGGACATCCGGACTAGATTTTGTTGCACGTCGCAAGGGCAAGAGCAACAGCAGGAGGAAGAGCAGGAGCAGAATAATCTAGCATTTTCCGCCAGCAGCTGTCAACTGCTTACTTAGCATTACTTGCACCCATTCGGTCAATCATTGAGCCGCTTCATTGCTTCCTATGAATCCCGGAATATCCTATGCTATCCTGGTCAAATACTGGCCGGTAAAGGGTGAGAGCGCCTTGGTCAAATCCTGTTCAAGTTGATCAGGATCTTCTAGTCAATGCTACGTAGGGCTGAACGACGTCCTGTCAATGAAGTGATTGTCAACGTCTCTCTTCAAATACTGGTCAAGTTGGCCAGGATACTCTGGTCAATGCTACGCAAGGTCGAACAAAGAAGTGATTTTCTCGCCTCACACTAACGCCGACGCATATCGGTGATCGTGAAGGTTGCTCACACAGCGCTGGAGACGTCATAACACTTTTTGATATATACGATGTCCGGATTCCTGCGTATTCTAAACTCCTCCAGTGACTCTTCAGAGATGATGAATCCCGAAAGATATCAGCCAAGAAATTGAGGCAATTGCTCATTTACTCTGCTGCTCATCGGCCATAACAATCTACTCGCAATGATACATTTGTGTATATCAAGCAGAATAATCCTCGGTAAGTGGAAGACGTGCGCATCCTTCTCATTCCATGTCATATTACTACGAATCCAGCTACCTCAATTACAAAACCCATAACAAGACGGACTCTATTAAGAACAAGATTCGTCAAACCTTTAAGTCCACTTTTTTAGGAAATGGTAAAACTATTTTCATCATTGAAGACTTTGGTTTCGTGGCAATAAAAGCTTAAAGCGCTTTCCTATCCCGCGATTAGAATTTCCGAATTACAATTCGCTCCCAAGAAAGCGCAAAGAAAATCAAACAATCTTGAAAAACTTTCCGAAAAAAAAAAAAGACTTATCCCTAATCCAAGCTAGAATAAAAATACTCGGATATGTTTGCGGACTCTATCAAAAACAAGATTCGTTAAACATTCAAGTCCATTTTTTTTAAGAAATAGCAAAACTATTTTCATCACTAAAGACTTTAGTTTCGTGGTAGTAGAAGCTTAAAGCACCTTCCTATCCCGCGATTAAAATTTCCGAATCACAATTCGCTTTTAAAAAAGCGCAAAGAAAGTCAAGCAATTTTAAAGAAATTTTCGGAGAAGAAAAGACTTGTCCCTAAACCAAGCTAGGGTAAAAAATACTCGGATGTGTTTGCGAATAATACGAAGGCGAGGACTAAGCTTGGAATTGAGTTTATTGACTTGGAGACTTGTGTTGTGGATCAGGTTAGGGAGTATATTGCTTTGGATAAGAAGAGTAAGCAGTAGATGTTGGTTCTGTACTGAATTTCTTTGACCATCTAGAGACAGATAATTCGAGCAAGTTCTAAGCTTCGTAGCGCCCTATTGCTTCCCCTGCACGTTTGAGCCTCTGAACTTTTGGTTGAAAACATCGCTTTCTTTCTAGACCATGGTATCATTTCACCTCGTCATATTCCATAGAAAGTCATTCCTCGCTCCATAACCCTCAACCAGCCACATTCTCCGCAACTTTCTCGCCATCCTTCCCCAGCTTCCCCTCCTGCCTCCCTGCTTTCTCCGCAGGGACCTCAAATAGCTTTCCCAAAGCCTCTAGACTCACGTTACCACCACTAAACACAATACCCAAGTCCCAACCATCCTCACCTCCCTCCTTCTCCACCATCTTCCTAAAATCCTCATTAAAAAGTGCAACTGCCAACGGAACCACCGCACTCGGCTCAACAACCACCTTCATCCTCTCCAGTACCAACTTCAACGCCTTCTTAATCATCTCCTCCGAAACGCTGAACATCTGCCTCACAAGTCTCCTCTCATAAATAACAGACCAAGGATAAACACCCACCGGTGTCCTCAACCCGTCTGCAATCGTCAAAGTCTTGACTATCTCAACCCGTTTCCCGGACTCGAAACCGCGTTTACAGTCATCCGCACCCTCGAACTCTGGCTCTGCTCCAAACACCGAAATCCCCGTGTTCTCACAAGAAAGTGCCACGCCAGAAAGCATGCCACCACCGCCACAAGGAGCAATAATAGCATTCAGCCCCTTCCTCTTCCCCTTTCCCTGCCCATCAAGCTTGAAGCTGCATTTCGGTTGACTTTGTCCTTCGCTCTGGCCACTGGCTATCATCCTCTCAACCTGTTCCTGCAGCTCAATACCGAGCGTTCCCTGGCCAAGCATAATATCCGGGTGGTCATAAGGAGGAACTAGTCTCGCACCAGTCTTCTTTATAACTTCTTCAACGACAGCTTCTCGTTTAACCGACGTGGAGCCCGAGAAGATGACATTGGCGCCGTAGCCTTTTGTAGCTGCTATTTTAGAAGGCGTAGAGATTGTAGGCATGACGATGTGAGCTGGTACGCCCATCGTTCGGGCGGCGAGGGAGAGTGCTTGTGCGTGGTTTCCTAGGCAAGGTGCGTTAGTGCGAGCTTGAAGCTGAAGCCATCAGAGAAGGAAAGTACCAGAACTATGCGTAACAACCCCCTTCTCCCTCCCACCACCTTCCTCCCACCCCTGCTCCGTCATGAGCCTCTTCAGAGCATGGAAAGCACCCCGCACTTTAAACGCCCCCACTTTCTGCAGATTCTCGCATTTGAACCACAGCCTTATGATCGGTTTCGCGGGTTCCTGGCCGACCCATGGTGTGCCTACCAGCGCGGCGGGAGCTTGGGGTGTTGATGCGAGGTCTGTGAGGGTGGTGTTCGTGAGGACTGGGGTGTAGTGAATATGCTCTTTGATGAGGGCGTGAGCGGCGATGACCGAATCTCTGGTTAGAGGTGGTGATTTCTTGGGATCTGCCATGATGCTGAGCGTAGTAAGGAGCCAATTGAGTCGTGAGAGGTTTTGTTTTCGTGCCTAGAGATTTTGAGTGAGTAATGACAGGCGTACAAAAAGTTAGTCTGCTTCGGGGAAATTGTTGCCGATGCCGGAGTCAATTAGCACAAGTGATGCAAAAAAGTGAGAGTGAATGGTAAAAAGGTATAACTTTTTGAATTCCAGATACCATGCATGAGGACCCAATAAAAGGATCGCCTGGAATATTGTACATTCGCCAGATTCACTCCTGTATCAGAAATAAAGCCCCCGCCACTCACTCTCGTCTACACTTCACTTTTGGTTCTCAGGTCGGAGAGAGCTGCAGAATGTCAGTAATTATTTCAGCAATTATTTGAGGAGCGACTTACCGAACAGCCTTTCCTGCTCTCCAGATCTCCAAGTCACGGATCTCTTGCATCTCCTTCTCGTATTTCTCACGGTAGTCTGGTTGCGAGTTGAAGGTAAGCGATCGCTCGGTCTCCTTTCCGGTCTTGACAGAGTCATAAAGATCATTGAACACGGGCTTCAAGGCATCCTTGAAACGTCCGCTCCAGTCAATGGCACCACGACGGGCGGTGGTAGAGCATGCCTCGTACATCCAGTCCATGCCATTTGCGCCAATCAATGGGTACAAAGATTGGGTGGCCTCCTCGACAGTTTCGTTGAAGGCCTCGCTGGGGCTGTGACCTTGCTCACGGAGAACTTCGTATTGTGCGAGGAACATGCCGTGGATACCTCCCATCAAGCAGCCACGCTCACCGTACAAGTCGGAGTACACTTCCTTCTCGAAGGTGGTCTCGTAGAGGTATCCACTGCCGACACCGACACCGAGAGCAATTGCCTTCTCCTTGGCATGTCCAGTGACATCTTGGTAAACGGCAATGGAGGAGTTGATTCCACGACCCTCACGGAAGAGAGTTCGAACGGTTCGTCCAGAACCCTTGGGCGCAACGAGGATAACATCGACATCAGTTGGGACATCGACCTTAGTTTGGTTCTTGAACACGGGAGAGAAACCGTGGGAGAAGTAGAGAGTCTGAAAAATAAGCTTTTGCCCAAACTGCAAATTTCAAAAATGACGCATACCTTTCCCTTGGTGATTTGGGGCTTAATAGCTGGCCAGGTCTCACTCTGGGCAGCATCACTGAGCAAGTTCATGATTATGGTACCCTTGGAGATTGCCTCATCAACATCGAACAGGTTCTTGCCTGGAACCCATCCATCTTGTTGGGCGTCCTTCCATGATTGACCGTTCTTTCGTACACCGACCACAACATTGAGACCTTGATCGCGCATGTTCAACGATTGGGCGTGACCTTGCGATCCGTATCCAATGATTGCCATTGTATCATTCTTGAAGTAATCCTAACCCATTGTGAGTATGTTGATCGAATGTGCGGTGAGGTGAAAAGTACTTGGAGTTTGGCAGCAGGCCAGTCAGCTCGCTCTAGAGGAATTGTTAGTAAAGAATAAGCAGCTTAGATTCAAGAAACATACCATAGACATCCTCCTTAGTGCCGGCAAAGTCAATTGTCTTCACACCTCTGACCTGTTGAGCTGACGCAACAGCAGCACGGGCAGCAGTGGGTCTAGCAGAAGCATTGAGGGCAGAAACGAAAGTGCGACGAGCTGGGGCACTCAATTGCTTTGCCAATGGTGAGCGAAGAGCTCTTGAGAGTGTGCGGGAGGCCATGTTGTGTTATGGAGTGGAGATGATATGAAGGAATGGAAGAGTGTTTTTGTTTTGGGTGGATTGTGACTCTTGATAAAATTCTCGAGCTTGGACGCCGAGACCGGATTAGAGCCGAATCGGCCGTTGCTGATAACGGCGATTAACGGTGAGCAATGAGGGGTCACAGAAGGAAGTTCTAGATGGAAAGAAGTCTGCACGAAAAATTGAGATGGCTTCAATTTTTGTTTTTGTATACTTGGGTACTTCTCGCAGTGATCGTGGGTTCGCAGTCAAGTTTGTAGAGAATCATTTCTACCCGCTTATAGGCACGAGACCATGTATCTATTCCCAAATCCACCCATTATCAACGCCTCAATATGCCATGACCCTCGTATTTCGCAAATCTATGTGGCATGTGCCTGGTGGGTATTCTCTGTCATAATCATGCCAATCTCCGCCAGACTCTCACTTCAAGACTCTCTCGAAGGTCTGGTTCTTGACCGTTCCTCCACCCATAGAAGATCGAACGTTTCGCTTGAACCCTTCTCTGTTGGATCGCAGATCCTCAGCCGCTTCCTTGTTCAGAGGGTCGGATGCATTTGGTTCGAGGAAGAGGAACTATAAGATTGTTAGCAGGCTATTCGGGCTTCGATATTCTTTTCAGGCGCATACCTGTAGACCAACGATGATAGCATTCAAGTTCAGCACCGGCTTCCAGTCCTCTCGCAAGATGTTAAGGCAGACATTTCCTTCCAGATCAATGTTGGGGTGATAGATCTTCTGCGTGCATTTGACCTTGGGGGCCTCGTGTGGGAAATTTTGACTGATAGCAAATGTGAAGTGGAATCTGCCACCCTTATACATGCCCTCATCCGGCTCGATTGTGAGGTTAAAGTATAGGATATCGTCTGGGTCTGGGAACTCGGTCTTCATGGTACTTGGTAACGCAAGCTCGGAAAGATCTGCAGGCAGTGGTTAGCCATGTGTGGTACGCAAAGATATGGAGGATAAGGACATACCCTTCTGAACTCGGAGTTGTGCAGCGGTAACCTTCTTCTTTCTTGTGCCTGCAGCAGCATCTGCGTTAGCATCCTGCTGCTGCTTCTGCTTCTATAGACTGGTCAGCGCCTTGCACATATGTAAACCCGTAGAAATGCCATCAAAGAACTACCATAGACCAGATCTTCAACATCTTGACGGGGTTCTTATCATGCAAGTTGTGATGCTGAGAGCTGTTCCTTGTTGATGACTTCGAGGAAGAGGAGGCGCAGGAAAGTTGTAGACAAAAGTCTTTAGCGCAGATAGTTGAGGAAAGTATACCCGGGAATAACCCGCTTTGAGTACACGTGAATAACACGTCACCGACTGAGCAGCACAAATGACAGAAGGAAATGCGAGGGTTTGCAATTGCTGTGTTTCTTGGATGGTTGATGTACAATAGTGGCGGGGTGAGCCGAAGTACGCTAGCGTTCGCCGCTGCCTGCGTGTGAACTTCCTGCCCAAGACACGTGCTACCTCAAGCTCGACGTGAATCTAAGTTATATAATCGGAGCAGAAGTCTTATTCTGTGATATCAGACAAGCCGTTGATTACCGTCCGTCCCTACGTAGCGAGACGCACCCCGTTCCGAGACATTAAATTTAATTTCGTGTTTCAATGTTCGCATTGTTGGATTTTAGCCTTATAATTTATGTTAAGTGATTCTCCGGCCATTCTTATATGGGATTTTCACTATAGCGAGTTAATCATAAAAGGTTTTTTTGGCTGTCGCCGTCGATTTGCTTATTGCAAGATTTGACACCTTAGATTCACCCCCTTGCTGCATCGTGGACAATGAAAATTTTTCGAATTTCGAGGGCCTTAATATAGAATGTAATATCAGATGAAATCTGCACTAGGCATCACAAAATAATTAGCCTGGTGTGGCAGGAATAAGACGTCCGGCCAGCGCGATAGGAGAAAGTCTTTTGCGGAGTGACGGAGGTTTCCTTTTATTCAGTATCAGCCCTCCATGCAATAAACTCATTTCCATTACTACCTGCCTCGCTATCTGTCAACTTTGAGCCCACAACGGAAGACCTCGAATGGCTTGCGGCATTTCAACAACGATAAGCATTCAGCGTTGCATTGCGTCTGTTTTCGCCATGCAAGTCGCCAGCCAGCCTGCGCCACGATGCAGCCTCGTGGGCAGCGCCTACGATCACGACTGCATATCCTTCTCACAATCAGTCCTTTGACGTCTATTTCGCACCCTCTAAATCGCAGTTCTTGCGCCGATATGACAAACGAGTCGCGCTTGCCATGAAATTGCTCGCGAACTTCCACCCATGGCTTTCATACGCCTATTACATCGCCAATCCGACGGCGAGATCGTCTTCCGCAAAACTACCAGCGGCGATGTCCCTGCCTACGCAATACTCTCTCATACCTGGGGAGACGAAGAGGTCATATTTCAGGACATGGAAGCCGGCGCGGATAGCAAGACCGTGAGCAAGGCTGGATGGGAGAAGATACAGTTCTGCGCGAAGCAGGCTGCTGCCGATGGATTACAATACTTCTGGGTAGACACCTGCTGCATCGACAAGAAGAATGCGGTTGAGCTCGGCGCGGCAATCAATTCTATGTTTCGGTGGTATCAGAACGCAGCGCGCTGCTATGTCTATCTTTCGGATGTCTCTAAATCCACCACCGAAGCGGTTGACGAACGGGTATGGGAAGAGGCATTACGGAAGAGTCGATGGTTCACTCGAGGCTGGACACTTCAAGAGCTTATCGCGCCGAGGCTGGTTGACTTCTTTAGCTTAGAGGGTGAGCGACTTGGGAACAAATCAACGCTTGCGGCTATCATACACGAGATTACCGGCATTGAGAAGAATGCTCTTCAAGGCAATGCATTGTCAAATTTCACTATCAAAGACCGGAGATCCTGGGCGGAGCACCGTAAGACTACGGTTGAAGAGGATGCAGCATACTGCTTGATCGGGATTTTCGATGTCTCTATGGTGCCGAACTATGGGGAGAGAAAGGACCAGGCATTCAGGCGGTTGGAGGAAGAGATCCACAAGTTGTATAAGGGTAAGCTTCTTGTCTAGATGTTGTTGCGTGAAGTAATGGAACTGAACGGCACAGGTGTCGATTTCGAACAGTTTGCCGTAAGGCTTAACCTCACGTCATTTCCTGAAGCTGCACAATTTGTTGCTAGAGAGAAAGAGCTATCGAAGATGCACGAGCTGCTTTATGGTCATAGTAATCGAGCTTGTATCGTCCTATATGGTCTCGGTGGAATCGGAAAGACTCAGTTGCCGATAGAATACATTAGGCGACACAAAGAGAAATACACGGCGATATTCTGGTTGAATGCGAACGATCAGGATTCTCTCAAGCTTAGCTTTCGAGACATCGCTCAACAGGTGTTGAAGTATCATCCTTCGACTAGTCTGCTTGCTGGCGTAGACCTGGACGACCTCGATCAAGTAATGTACGCGGTCAAGGCCTGGCTTGATCTGCAAAAGAACACACGCTGGCTAATAATCTATGACAATTACGACAACCCCAAGACACCTGGCAACCTCGACTGCTCGGCAGTTGATATACGCCAATTCCTTCCCGGGTCCGACCAGGGCTCAATCATTATCACAACACGATCTTCGCGAGTTAGCCAAGGTCGTCGCATCCATGTTCAGAAGTTGCTAGATATTAAGGAGGGCCTTGAGATCCTGTCGAATACGTCAAGACGGAAAAATATTGCAAAAGGTATATTATTTGCCATTTAATTTCCCAGATAACACTGACAAGACAGACCTTGGCGCTGTAGAGCTTGCTAAGGAACTAGACGGCCTGCCTCTTGCTCTATCCACCGCAGGTGCATACCTCGAGCACGTAACAACGAGCTTCTCGGATTATCTTCGGCTCTATAAGGCATCGTGGTTAAAACTTCAAAAAACCAGTCCACAACTAAGCTCGTATGAAGATCGCTCACTATACACGACATGGCAGATCACCTTCGATCGGATCCAACAACTGAACCCGGCGTCAGCAAGCTTGCTCAAGCTGTGGGCATATTTTGATCGACAGGATGTATGGTTCGAACTCCTTCGATATACAAACTCCCTAGACAATCGATGGATACAGGAGCTTATAGAAGACGAACTGAACTTTAATGAGGCCATTGCTCTGCTATGTAGCTTCGGGCTAGTTGATCCAGATGGGGCTCTTCAACAGCAGTTCGGGTCTGGAGGGTATAGCGTGCATAGCTGTGTATACTCCTGGACGGTATCCGTGCTTAATAAAGAGTGGGACAAGAGTTTTGCACAGCTAGCGTTACGTTGCGTTGCTTCGAAGATTCCCATGAAGAATAAAACAGACTCGTGGATATTACAACGGCGGCTGCTTCAGCATGCTGTCAGGCAAGAGCAGGCCATACTTGAAGATAAAGTGGATATAGAAGAAATGGAATGGGCTTTGCATAACTTAGGCAACCTCTACACCAACCAAGGCAAGCTGGCAGAAGCGGAGGCGATGTACACTCGGGCGCTGCAAGGC